>NC_086455.1:37510262-37605262 GCF_028390025.1 Pseudophryne corroboree
CAACTAAATATCACCCCCTCCCACCACACAAGGCGATCGGGAGGGATGAACAAATTACTTCCTCCCTTTGACTTAATAGTTCCTGTACAACGCTCCTTTGAATTACACAATAAGTACATGTATCAATTATAATGTGTTAAATCATTTAAACCGTAACTTCTACACTTACTCTTCCTCTTCGTCAGAGGATGACGAAGATCTGGAGGAACGATCACTCTTCTCGCTAGATTTATCATCTTCCTCCTCCTCCTCGTCATCAGAGTACACTTCACTTGTCTTCAGAGGCTGCTTCCGAGCTATCAGCTCAGCTTTAAAAACAAAAATTAAATAAGGCGACATTATGCAATGTCAAGCAAAGCACATAACAGACTGAAAGTAAATTCAGTATCAACATAACAGAAAAATAGCATTTTAATTACCTACCAGTAAATCCTTTTGTCCGCTTCCCAGTTGTCTACACCCGGAATGAAGATGGCCGACATTGCTCTTGCATTTCTTTCCACCCAGAGGAGTATCTTTGACACCTCTCGCATGCAGGCTCTGCTTTGTGTCCCTCCTTGCCGATTGATGTACGCCACTGCAGTGGCGTTGTCCAACTGAACTTGGATTGCGTGATTTCGTGAGCAGAGGAGAGGCCTGAAGCAGAGCATTGTAGATAGCCCGAAGTTCCAGAATGCGGATCTGAAGGAGGGCTTCGTGGGCTGACCACCTGCCCTGGAACTGCACCTCTTGGGTGACAGCGACCCATTTTCGCATCTGTCGTGAGGAGAGTCCAATCCTGAATCCCAAAACTCCAGCATTCCAGGAGATTGGAGGACTGCAGCCACCACAGGAGGGAAATCCTGGCCTGAGGCGACAGCCAAATCATCCAGTGCATCTGTAGATGTGATCCAGACCACTTTCTCAGGAGATCCAATTGAAATGTTCTGGCATGGAACCTCCCATATTGGATTGCCTCGTAGGCGGCGACCATCTTTCCCAACAACGTAATGCAAAGATGGATGGATACACGAGCAGGTCGGAGCACCATGCGGACCATTTCCTTAATTGTTCTCGCCTTGTCCTCTGGGAGGAATACCTTCTGGGCCACCGTATCCAATAACATCCCCAAGAACAGGAGCCGCTGAGTCGGTTCCAGGTGGGACTTCTGTAGACTGAGAATCCACCGATGGCGTGACAGAAATTGGATAGTGTGGTCGATGTGGAGCAATAAATGCTCCCTGGATCTTGCTTTTATCACGAGATCATCCAAGTAAGGGACAACATTGACCCCCTGGACCCGGAGTTGGAACATCATCTCCGCCATCACCTTCGTGAATACCCTCGGAGCTGTGGACAGGCCAAAGGGTAGTGATCGTCCAGTACGACAAACCTCAGATAAGCCTGATGAGGTGGCCAAAGTGGAATATGAAGGTAGGCGTCCTTGATATCCAGAGAAACAAGGAACTCCTGCTCTTCCAGACCAGCAATCATTGCCCTCAGGGATTCCATTTTAAACTTGAAAACCTTTAGGCAAGGATTCAAGGACTTTAGATTAAAAATGAGCCGTACTGAGCCGTCTGGCTTTGGAACCACAAACAGGTTGGAGTGATAACCCCTGCCTCGTTGTGGTATCGGTATTGGAACAATGACGTGGGACTGGACCAACTTTTGGATGGCCTGTTGCAACGTAACTTGCGTATCCTCCAAAGCTGGTAAGCTTGATCTGAAAAATCGTTGGGGAGGAGCACCGTCGAACTCCAGCCTGTAGCCCTGAGAAATTAGGTCTCTTACCCAGGTATCCTGGCAGGAGCTTTCCCAGATGCGGCTGATGTGACGCAGTCAGGCTCCCACCTCGAGATCTCCACGGGGTGGGTGGGCAGTGTCATGCTGAGGACTTAGTGAAAGCAGAACTGGTTCTCTGTTCCTGAGAACCGGTGGTTGCAGGTCTTTTTGACTTACCTCTGGCGCCTCTGCATTGGAGGCACCTCTGGCCCTAGATCGAAATCTGTCAGACCGAAAGGACTGAACAGACGGCCCGTGTAAGAACGCCTAGCTGGCCGGGCCCCAGAGGGAAGAAACGTGGATTTCCCAGCAGTGACTTTTGAAATCCACGTATCCAACTCAACCCCAAAGAGCCATTCCCCTGAAAAGGGGAGGGATTCCAAACTGCGCTTTGATTCTGCGTCTGCTGTCTACTGACGCAACCACAAAGCCCTGGGCGCCGACACTGCCATGGCAGAAGTCCTAGCGTTAGTATTCCCCATCTCCTTGAGCGAGTCACATAGGACGCGTGTAGTGTCCTGAATGTGCTTGAGGAGAGTCACCATAGTGATAGTGACCAGAGGTATAGCCCCTGAGAGGCCCTCCTGAACCTGAGTAGCCCACGTATGAATGGCATGGGTCATCCAGCAACCTGCTATGACCGGCCTCTGCGATATACAGTACCTGCTGCCATGTAAATAGATTTGAGAGTACCCTCTATCTTTCTGTCCCCAGGATCCTCCATGGTAAAGGAGCCCGGGGAAGGCAGCACTGCCTTTTTGGACAGTGGGGAGACTGATACGTCAACACCTGGGGGTTCTTCACAGAATTTCCTACCTTCAAGAGCAAATGGGAAAGTGCGCTAAAACTTTTCTGACACTTGGCATTTTTTGTCTGGATTTTCCCAGGCCAACTAAAAGGTCATCTAACTCTGTAGAGTCAGGGAAAGAGACATTAGGCTTGTTTTGTGTGAAGAAAAACGACTGCTGTGATGCAGCATCCTCTAGAGGGACCTTTAACACGCCCCGTATAGCCAGAATGAGGGGTTCAATACCTTGAGCAGAATCAGGATCCCCACTAATGGGATCTAAGTCCACTCCATCCTACTGTATATCCTTCATCTGAATCAGAGAGCAAGAAAGGTAAAACATGCTTTTGTGGACCTGCATGAGAGATGGATGGCTGAGTTAAGATCTGCCCTAGCAGCTAAATCTGCAACAGCCTGTTGTGCCATACACTACAGAGTTTGTGTTTACCCATGCTTACAGTAATCACAACATACACCCAGCCCTTACTGTATGTCAGAGGAGACACAGAGAGAGAGAGAGAGAGAGAGAGAGAGAGAGAGAGACACCAGCACACCCCTAGCTGTACAGCCCCAGTGAGGCTGTCAGCTAATTATATTATAGAGAAACACTAGTAAATTCTGTCCTGTAGAGGACCCAGATTGTGTACAATAGCGGCTCTCCCCCTTTGCTAAACCCTGCACCAGTTTTCCAGCGTGTCTTGGGAGTCAGGAGGAGCTGTGTGTGCTGCTGCAGTAAGCAGAGGAAGGCACCAAAATGCCTCTGGTCCAGTTCTGAGGTAGCTCCGCCCCCCCAGTGGCGCCGGAGCTACAGCGTTTTTTTTTATACTGGCAATGTCTCCAATATGCTTAAAAACATTGCACCAGTGCTAGTTTAAGAAATCCTGAGCCAGATTACACGGGGGGGATCTAGCGGGTCCCCCCCCCAGGAGGGTCCCGTATGCCACGCCAAGCTGTACTTTGAACCGGGGGCCCCCGGTTTGTACTCACCACAGACGTCACCTTCAGGCTAGCGTTAGGGGTTTGCGGCGTGCTGCGATTGCGACAGCCAAGGCGCAGTGCCCTGCTGAACAAACGGCGCAGGTATGCTGTTGCCCAAACAGCATACCAAAAATAATAAAAGTTTAAAAGAAATTGAAGAAAACTCTCTGGAGCTCAGAAATGTGCATCCTCTCCTGAGGGCACTTTTTTCTAAACTGCCTGTGGGAGGGGGCATAGAGGGGAGGAGCCAGCACACCCAGTTGAAGAAATTTAAAGTGCACAGGCTCCTTTGAACCCCATCTATACCCCATTGTACTATTTTCCCCAATATCCCTTATGGATGCTAGAAAAAAATAGGATTTTGGTACTTACCAGGTAAATCCTTTTCTTTGAATCCATAGGGGGCACTGGACGCCCACCCAGAGCAGTTTTACCTGGTTGTGGTAAGTTCAGTGGATCTTATGGTAACACATTCTCACCGATTTATCGGTTATGGTGTCAACTGGTTAGTTGTCAGTTACGTTATGTGTCAACTTTATTGTTGTCCGTTCTGTTATAATGTTATAGGTAATTCTCCATTGTTCATCCTCTCTATCCTGTTCGCCTCAGGAAAAAACACTGAGGTATTCGGGGAGTATGGAGGGGAGGAGAGTTACTGAAATTTGAATATTCAGTGCCCAGTCCTTGCTAACACCGTCCATATCCTTTCCCCAATATCCCTTATGGATGCTAGAGAAAAGAAGTCACATTTGTTGTAATCTCAGGCCTTACAAACACACTAAAGAGACTTAAGAGCCACTAAGTCTTCTACCACATAGTATATAGGGGTAGATGTATGATGTTGGCACATATCGTGCCGGTATGGTTCTTCTCGCTTTGCCTCTTTACTGAGACAAAAGCGGAAAGCACTAGCTCTGAGATGTATTAAAATCTCGGCTGCCGGAGAGGAGTAAGAAGTCCTCCCTCCAGCGATGCCCGTCAGTGCCCACAGCGCATCAGCCTATTGCAGATGCACTGTCTCTCTCCCCCACGCTGGCTCCACTGGTCACGCGCAAGACCCCGCTATTATCACAAGATCTCCTACGCAGCACAGAGCCAGCAGACAACAGGGCCAGTGCACTGATAACACTTCTCCCCCATAACACCACTTAATACATCTACCCCATAGAGCCATGAGAGACAAAGCCGTCTATTTACTAAGCCTTGGTTGCAGATAAAGTGCATGGAGATAAAGTACCAGCCAATCAGCTCCTGGCATTTTTCAAACACAGCCTGTGACATGACAGTTAGGAGCCGATTGGCTGGAACTTTATCTCCATCCGAGGCTTAGTAAATAGACCCCTTTATCTATCATTTGCATTTCCAAAGTGCAAAATCTAGAAACAAAATAGTGCATAGCTTTGCCACACCCAACAAACTAATGTTAAATAAAACCATATTTCCCAACATTCAGCATTGGTAGACCATTCAGCGGATCATACCAGTCTTGTTCTTCCTCTTCTCTCGCTCCGCCCGCAGCTCCTCCATTGCTTGGGATTTCTTGTCCAATTTCTCATCCCTCTTTGACCGCCTCTCTTTGTTATGCGACGTTACCTTTGTAAAACAAAAATGATGACCACAAGGATTCCACTGTCTCCAGCAAACTCAAATGTATTTGCGGGGCACTTAAGAATGTATTGCTTAATGATATACTGAAAAGGAAGCACTTGGAACATGGAATTAAATCCATTTTCTTTTACTGTATTCACAGGGCGAGATTCAATTGTTATAATAGCGCCCGATCTCCCATCTAAAAGTGACGGGAGATAGCGGGGGATAGTCTATTTTTATCACGCCACAAATAAATAGCCATAGTAAACTAACGGGCGCAATGCGAAAAACCACAGACTGGATGCCCAGGGTGTGCAAGCTGAAATACCGGCGCTGGCAGCTGTTTGCGTCCGACAGAAGCAACAATTGAATTGCAACGGTGGGCGGCCAGCAGCTGTCAGTGTCACACTTAAGGCCCGTACACACTGGGCGATGGCAACAATTTGGACGAGGAACAATCTGAATGATGATCGTTATCGTTGAAATCGTTTCGCATTGAAAAGCAACGGGAAACCAACGATAAACGACCGCAGGGCCGCGCATCGTTCATTAGTGTGTAGGCACCAACAAACGATATGAACAATCTATATTGTTCATTTATGAGCGATATCGTTCATATCGCCCGTCACTGTTGCCCAGTGTGTAGGGCGCTTTAGTCTGTTTTGTGTGGTAAGGGTGACAGCACATGGTGGGCTACTGCCAGATGGAAGCAGTGATCATTACTCATTAGTTATAGAATACAATAGCATCAATCCCTGGTGGAAGTTCTCAGATCTTTATCTGCAGCAGCAGCCCATTCTACCATCATTTACCTGTATTCATTCAGCATGATTAATGTACTGCTTCCTTTGTATATTTCAAAACCGCAGGTAGAAATCTAGTTTGATACTTTTGGATGCTCCATGTAAAGGGCCCTACACACTGGCAGACAACATGCATGATATGAATGTTCTCGTTCATTAATGAACGAGAACTCGATCATATCGTGCAGTGTGTAGGCACCAACGATTAACAATGCGCGGCCCTGCGCTCATTAATCGTTGGTGACCCCTTCGTTTATGCATACAGGCCAATATGGACGAGATTGTCCATATGAGTATGCATTGCTATGGCGTCGGGTGACGGCGGGAGTGAAGAAACTTCACTCCCCCCGTCACCTCCCACCCACCGCCGGGTCGCCCGTATCCGCTGTCAGGCAGCTCGGCGGCGGATCTGTCAGTGTGTAGGGCCCATAAGACTGACTGTAGATATATGTATAATGTAGAGTGCCTGCTTACCCATAGGTTTACCCAGCGGTGGGGCACATAACATAGCAAATTCTCATCAGGACAGGTTGCTCAAGGTAACAGGACACCACCTTTGATATGGCTGTCAGGATGAGCTCACTGCACACAAGCGTAATGCAGTAACTAATCGCCAGCCAAGACTGCTCTATTAAATGGCTGGGATCTGATGACAAGTCTAAAATCTTCAGATGCAGTGTACCCCATGCTGAATAAAACGCTGGACGTACAGTAAACATACAGAATCTGATTTGGACACGTACAGCATTCGGTGTCATCCTTTTAGCACTTTACTACACCATGTTATGATCAACTCACTAAGGACATTATTTTGGTCATTCAACAATAGGGGTTGTAACAATTAAAATCTATGGTTGCACTGTGCCATACCAGAATATGAAAGGCAAGGAGAAATCAGCAACGCTGAGAGATTGTCAGAGCACCAGCTCCCCATAACCATCACCCCTTATGGTATTAACGGAGAACTGGAGAGGGAATAAGAATAGGAGTGCAAGCAAACTGGATTAATACCTGCGCCTGAGACTCCAGGATCTGCGTCTGCTTTTTCTTCTCCTGTTCCTCATCGTGCTTTTTCTTTTTTTCTTTCTTTTCTTTCCGTTTTGCAGTTTTTAGTTTTTTCTTAATATCAAAACTAAAAAGAAACCATTAGACATTGTCAGCATGGCTACGCTCAAGGTGACGTTCAGAAGGAGTCTATCACACAACTGCAATGGTGAAAAATGTATAACTAAACCAGAGGCAACATAAGAAGAAAAGAAATCGGGCATTCCTGAATCTTTATTGTCCAAAAGAAATTCATTGGGGGCGATTCAATGGTTTCTCTCCATGTCCAGCACTAGACAGTGCCCAACAGAGCAATTCAATTGTTGCTATGTTTGGGTACTATTAGCCGCAGGAAGACACGTTTCAGCTCACAGCTATGTACCAGGGAATAACGGCCATGAAGCCCCAACACCCCTACTGTTTATGTACCCACCTAATATCCCATCAGACTCTTTCGTGTTTTCTTCCTTTGCACTATTACTTTTTCCCTGTGTCCGTTCTCCCACTTCTATTTGATCATAGTATCTCACCTCTTTTTCCCTGCTTCATTTTCTCTCCTTCCTTTCCCTGAGACAACAATGGCAATTTTTTTTTTCTTAATAGAAATATTAAATTAAGTTGTGCCTACCTGTCCTCTTTAGGTTTATTAACCACTGGTCAAACCCCTTTACATTTAACGTAAGACTTAATTATTCTTGGGACTTTATAGATTGCCTTCTCACTGGATATGTCATTTCTACTAAAGTTGTCGTTTTATGCTTCAGCCATTTACACTTCTGTATCCCACCCCTGTTCTTAACTGAAAAATGTCAAGTAACATTGTAAAACATACATAATAGATGGCACATAGTTAAAACCCCTTTGCTCAGCCACACAATCACACCACCTGCATTCTGAAATGGAACACAATGCTCGTATGCAAACAGGAAGTGACTGCAGGTGGGGAAGATGTAACATACTCAGATAGAGATCCAGACTTGGGTGGGGTGTATTCAAACTGAAATCTAAGGGTGCATACACACTATGCAATATCGCATATGGGGGGGGGGGGGGTCACTCCGACCGGATCGCAGCGTGCTTTCGCTCGCACAGCTGCGACCGGGTCACATCTGCGCATGCACCGTAATGCGCACGCGCAACGTTGCCCGGTGACGGACATCGGCGGGCAACAATGAAGGGAACGAAGAAAGCAATTGCAGCTGCGCTCGCTTGAAGATAGACAGGCGGTGGGCGTTCCTGGGCGGCAACACAGCGTTCTGACCCGTTTTCTGGGAGTGGTGAGTAAAACGCAGGCGTGTTTGAAGAAACGCAGGCGTGTCCAGGGCGGGTGTTTGACGTCAGACCCAGGACCGCACAGGCTGAAAACGTCGCAGCTGGAAAGTATGTCTAGACCTACTTAGAAACTGCACACATTTTTTTCCCATAGCAGGGCTGCACAAGCGAACGCAGCCTTGCTATGGGAAAAAACCTGCCCCCATAGGCGGAGTATAGTTGATCGCACGGGCTGCAAAAAGCAGCTACGTGCGATCAACTCGGAATGACCCCCATGATCTGGCTGATATCGGCCAGTTGGTTGCGATATTGTATAATGTGTAGCATAACAATTTTGCTCTGCTTCTTAATGAAATCTTGATTCCTGTCACTCCAGAAAGGAAAAAGGGGATTGTGTGTACTCACTGTTGAATCTTTTCCCTTAATCCTGCTGGGGGACACTGGTACCATGGGGGTTGCTGGCGGGACAACAGGAGCTGGCACTTAAACTTAACAATAGTTTTAAAACATAAGCTCTTCCCCTCTGCACCCCCAGAAGGCCAGTACAACTTGAAAAGAGCTCGGAAAGGAGAAGCAGTAACTGAGTGAAATGATTACAACCACAACAAAACCGAAAAAGCAGGAAAAAGATGGCAACACAAAAACCCCAAGGCTGAGAGTGAGGGAGGGAACACAGTGTTCCCCAGAGAAAAAGATTCAACGTTGGGTACACAAAAACCCTCTTCTCTTTTCATCCATGTTGGGAGACACTGGTACCATGAGACGTTCAAAAGCAACCCCCTCTGACTACCAGACTGGAGAACCCCACACCCAAGGTGGACGTCTCCAGAACCCCACCCACTGCGGCTGAATCATGGCAAGCCATACAGCCGCTACACTCTCGCTATATGCCGATACAAGAAGCACGCAGTCAGCCTATATAGAAAGAAATAAAGGACTACAAATAAAAAAAACTGACTAGTAGGGCTGTAACAGCAGCCCCACAGAAACATTGGGCAATACGGATGGCGTAATGGTTAGCATTACTGCCTTACAGCACTAAGGTCCAGGGTTCGAATCCTACCATGGCCCTGTGTGGAGTTTGTATATTCTCCCCGTGCTTGTATGGGTTTCCTTCAGGTACTCTGGTTTCCTCCCACAATCCAAAAATGATCAAGTAGGTTAATTGGCTCCCAACAAAAATGAACCCTAGTGTGTGTGTGTACATGGACAGACTGACGGCAGATATCCACTTAGCGCATCTAAATTCTATGTCTCTATGCAACATGCCCAGCTCCGAAAGGGCCTTCTGGGGGTTGCAGAGGGGAGGAGCTTATGTTTTAAAGCTATAGCGTTAAGTTTAAGTGCTGGCTCTGGTGGTCCCATTAGCAACTCCTATGGTACCAGTGTCACCCAGCATTAATGAAAGAAAAACGTTAGATGTTAGAGCATAAAGAGGCTCGTAAAATATAGTGATTTAAAAAAAAGGTAGTAAGCAGTGATCAGAATTATAACATCTGGTTATAGATGGTTTTCTAGGTCCTAATTTGTACTATGAAAACATTCTCCATAGTGCTGATATCACCCTGCAGAAAAGGCAGGAAGGATGCATGGATTCATGCTTACATCCAGTTCTCACCCTACAGCCTGCTTGTGGCGGCAGAAAATGAGGTTCATTAGTGAGGCAATGTTTTTAATGTCTAATTCCTGGCACAGGTTTACTCAGCATAAAGCTGTAGTAATGCAGAGTTGTAAGAGTTCCTGCCACCTTACATTCAGCCTAAACAAATCTGGCCACCCCTCATCTGGCCCGCAAGGCTGACACTCACTGGACCTGTGTGTTGCGCCTAATTCTCAGTAAAAGACTTATGCACGACAATCTCATGCCATCAGGTTTTCAGATACACATATTACCCTCATTTGGCCACAACAACTATTCCACAGTCACAGTTAATGTCAATTAAATTACTTCTTCCCCATTCCAAGGGGGATGTTTTGCCTCACTCACAATTACTTGCTATACATGGGACTAGCTTTGTATAGGAGGAAGAATCAGTGCCACGGGACTGGCAAAGAATAGGTTTCCTTTCTATGACAGATGAATTTACTACATTGCTATCAATCATGTCTACTTTAATTAGGTTATTTAACATATTAGCCCGTTTTTGAGACAGACATGGTGCAGATGTGGAACTAGAGGCATAATCGGAACTAGGAGGAGGTCGTTCCTGCATAAGGCTGTCGTTAGAGCGGTTGCCTTTGGAACTAGTGACATAATCAGGCAATGCAGGAGCAACAGGTGACAAACACGGACTCCATTACTATTAACCTCAGCATATTGCTCTAGTGTTCTGGGTACACACTATACAGTAATTAATTTGAAAAGCAGTTTCCGACAGCTCGGCCTGAGTATCTAATAGTGTGTATGCTGCACCCATGGCCAACGCTCAAGCCAAAACTAGCAGCATCATGTCCCAGTATGAGTAGTGTATAGCATTCAGAGTGCTGGGTTGCAGGTCATTTTTGCGAGCATTTAAATGACATTCTCTTCTCACTAGTGTAGTGTGCAGGCTCGTAATTGGATGATCTCTGGATCAATTTTAAGCTCCAAAAATGGCTACTAGAACTGTTTGGCATAGCTATTAGGTGCGTACACAGCTTAAGGACCCGTTCTACTACTTATCATGGACAGGTACAAACAGTTTTCAAACTGGCCTTGCTGAACAAGTTTCCGAGCATGTGGCATCACGTAGGAGGCTTAACCAGACATCCTCATCTTGTAAGAATTCTTTTAAATGCCACATTGCAGATCATTATGTGACTCGTCTGCAATGTACCTGTTGGCTAGTAGCAACGGAACCCCAGGAAACCACATACAGAACAGTAGCAACAGGCCTTGGCACATCTGCTTCATTACTCAATGCTCTGGTGAGGGAATCATAGTGAGCACTGCGGATTAGTGTGTACCCCTTACTACAAGGCATAGACACCAATCTTCATGAGATGGTCAGGGACCTGCATCAGAATCGGCTTTATTGGCCAGGTATACTTGCGTATACTAGGAATGTGTCTTCAGTTTGCTATACAACAGCCAAGTAGGTAAAAGATAAGCAGGTTGGGGGCGTGGGCAAGTAAAGTCATACAGGTAAGTATACCGTAGGGACACAACTGTTCTTCCTCTGTAATAATCATCACTACAAGCCTGGGATAGAAAGGAAGTGAGAGGGGACAGGCAGGAGGTGATTTAGGATGCAATATACACATTGGTATACACAGATTGGTAAATCAGTAGTAACGTTGTCCAAAGAAGAGTAGATTCCAGACACACGACTCCTGCTTTTGAAGTGACGTGTGTCCATACCACTCCTCCAGGTGGAGGTCCATAGGCTTCTACAAGCACCAAAACAGACTGGTCTCTGCTACTTGTTCCTGAAACCTAGAATTTTGACCTGATTGAGATTCAATGACAATGTAACAATACCTCAGCTGAAATTGTTCTACTAACCCTCCTTTCCCTTCCCCATTCTGTTGTCAGTGGTGGACTAGGTCAGGATCTGGGTCTGATTGTTGGAATGAAAAGGCTGGTGGTATTAACATTGCAGTTGGGTATCCTGGAGAATGACTCATCTCCTCATTAACATCAATAAGGTAGATCGATCTCATATATCACTGCTTAAAGTACCTGTATGGATTAACTGCTTATAAGTTTGGCTGAACTGTACCTCCAACAAACAACCTTAAATAATTAAGGATGGACAACTGAAGAATTACTACCATTAATTTTATTTCTGTAAAATATTACAAAGCAGCCATAACAAATATAAACATGGGTCCCCTGATTGAATGAATTGGTTTTTCTGGTGTACCATATTATTCCTGGTATCCGTTTGGATGGTCGACAGTCATTAGGTTGACCACTATTGGTCGACCCTGGCGTGGTAAATTGGATAACCCTCATTGTCTGGTGATCTCCATATCAACATGTACTGCAAAAACACTAGAAGAGTCGGCAGCTGGGCACATAAAGACGCACAATTTACCCCATCCTTTCATCTATACACTCGAGGGCAGCCTTGTTTGGAAGAGGGGAGTTCCATCCTTTTAAACAATGTCTTCCCATAATCATTTTCTGGTGATCACCAGACAACACCACCTTATACGAGAGGAAAAAAATGCATGCCTTCTTGGGCTACCATATTATTCCTACACAATTTCAGCATTTCATTCACACAATTTTTTTTTTAATAATTTCAAGTGTAGACATTGTGAGAACCAGAATGACTGTGGAACCTTTATGCAGTTATTTGTGGTGGAGGGGGAAGAGGGGGGGGGGGGGGGGAGAGAATACGTTTCTCGCAATTTCAATAAAAAACCAGCAAAAAAAAAAACCACAAGGTTTTTGGGCATTTGGTGCATGCAAATGAACTTTCTTACAAAAAACATTTTAAATCTTAGGTCATTATATCAAGCAAGTGAAGTATGTTATATCTACATACCGTCTCTTAAGAACTTCTCGCTTTTCTATCCGGTTAAAGAGCTCTTGCTCCCTCTCCTTTTCAGTCATCTGCTCGAGACGAGCCCGGTCTTCTTCATCCCCCATATAGTCATCCCCATATCCATCACAAAACTCCTCATCATCCGATGAGGTCTCAGATTCCGAGCTGGATGATGAGCTGTTACTTTCAGAGTCAGAGACTTCACCTGGGCATACAAGACATTACAGTTTTGGTGGACAGATACATCCAGAAGAATGATTTACATTAAAACACTGCTCTCTTCTTCTATTAAGTACTGAAGACACTACGAGGTAAATGTAATAGCCTGCGACCGGCAGGCATCGGCGAGATCCTGGAAAGTCTGGTCGATGTTTTTAATAGTGCCATTCATTCAAAGATGGTTTTGCCTTTCAAATAACTGTCCCTTCAAAACAATGGATGCCTGGTATTACAGGACAGTGCAAACTGTTGGCCTGCACCTCCAATGTCATTTCAGGACATGATGTGCAGATTTTGAATGAATACAACCGTTTTAGTGACACATGAATTTGTGGGATAGTTGGTGTAGTCTGTGGGGGGATAATATTTAGCATCTTCTGAAAGCCTATTCTTTACTGTATTAGATCATGGGAACTATCTTCAAGGGATGTATAAACCTATTTAGAACACGTTTCCTATTGATCAGGAGACTACAACATTTTTTCCATCCTGCGGAATATTGAATTTTGAAGGTGCCAATAATCAGTAGTTGTCCTACAACAACAATGGCCCCACACACCTTCCAAATGTGCTCTATATAGTGGTGGGAATAATCCTGCGTCACTTCACATGGAATGAAATACAATACTTGCAAATACATTGGGCCAGATTAAAATGTTAACGCGCCCCTTATCTGCAGTCTAAAGTAACGAGAGAGAGGGGGGCAATATTCAAATGTCCCCGTTTTCACCCCTTTTGCGCCCAAGTACAGTTGGGTTTAGGCGCGCAAAGCACCTAAACCGGACTAAACTAATAGGCGCGATCGTGAAAAGACCCATTTGGGCGCCCGTTTCTCTTTACATGCATTTCAGCTCGTTACCTCTGGGAGTAGAGAGCTGAAATGATCTTGTCGCGCCTGTTGGCAGTAACATTAGAATACCACGGTCAGGAAGAGCACATTTGAATCCGGCCCATACTGTTCTATTTAATCACCCACTAGCCTTAATTGTGGAACAGCAGTTCTGCATACCGTCTTCCAGCGGAACGATGGGGTCAGTTCTTTCTCTTGTGGTTGCTGGTTTGGTTTTAGAGCTCTCGCTGAGAATTTGTGGCATAAAATTGTCTATCAAATTGACATTAGTGATTTTCCTGGCCATAGAATTTGCTCAATGCGAAGGGTCTCAAACCATTGCTCTATAAATCTTTGTGCAATGACACGTGTGCGGTCATCTTAAAAAATGAATTCACTTTTCATAAATATCCTAGTTACCATACGATATGAAGATGACAGACACCAGCTGACCACAATCACAGGAAGATTCAGAGTAGAAAATCCTTCATGTGGAGAATGTATCCCATAGAGATTTGCCCGTTGTATAATTTGAAAAAAAAAAAAAACAACAACACCTATTCTCCATTGTTGAGTGGTCCACCATGGATGTCCTTTGGCCAAGGTGAGCAAGCACATTCTTTGAAATTAAATCAGAAGTGGCTTTTTCCTAACTGCAGCCTCTGAGGCTATCTGCTTGTAAGCAGCTACAGACACTGTGGGGTCGATTCAATTCAGCGACAGTTTAATAGCGCCAGTAGTTAGCTCCCGGGGCTATTCAATACAGCGACACCAATTGTCGGGAATTCTTCTCTCACCCCCGGGGGATGCGAGAGGAAACTCGACAAAAGTGCTGCCGCGCGGCTGATTCTGGTCGGGAATCAGCATCGCGGCGGGGACTTAAGTCTGAGAATGCCTGTTCTCCCGACAATTCAACCTGTTAAGTCCGGGAGAACGGGCCTTCGCCGACTTAACTTGAGCTGAATTGAATAGCAACGGGAGATAACTCCCGGCACTATTCAACCGTCGCCGAATTGAATCGACTCCTGTGTGTGCAGACGTCTTTGCTGTTCGTTATGACAGAAGTTCAGGGGACAAGGCGCTACCTCTTGCAATCATCATCTTCCTTTGTTTTCCTTGGTGTGCTGACCACGGAAGGCCATCCGCACAAAGTTTGTGCTTTTACAAAATTCTGTGGATCAATTACATTTAATTTCTCTGCGATATTCCTGTGAGACATGCCTCGTTCTGCTAGAAAAACAATTTGATGGTCGCTTTCCTCGTCAAGCTTGAGAGAAGGCTTCATTGTTGACTGCAAGTGACAAAGTTTCCTAGTGTTCGTTCTAGCACCCTACAACTGTCACAACTCGTAACATCCCTATTTCCTAACTGGGGTGTCACTCTCTCTGCTCTGGTGCTTCTAGCACACTCCGTTCTGTATTTCAGCACTAAGCTACAGACCAGAGTGTGCGAGAAGAACCAGGGCAGAGAGCTACACTTAGACCGTAAAACCAGAACAATGAAACTGTTTAGATCAAACGTAGACTGCCAAGTTGATTGTAAGCTCCAACGTGCAGGGCCCTTTTCCATTTTGTGCTTTTGTTTCCCTGACCTATGCTATCATCTTCTTCAAATTACGAACACGTGTATTAAACCTTTGGGCTCGCCCATAGCTGCTTATGTGGGTATTTTGACTGTATATTCTGCAATGTTTTTATAGCTCGTTTCCTTTATTCTACAATGTGTCATTCTGCTATACTTTGTTATATATACGGTTTTCTCTTTATAGGCTTTATAAAGGTGCTGCAGGCACCTTGTGATGCTACATAAAACATAATCATATTAATGCTGTGTTTCTCTCAGTGGTGTTTTGAAAATGATAACTTAAGTTTGCTATTAAAGATGTGACATCTGAAAACTAGACTAAATTCTGAATAAAACAGTGTCTAAAACCTTATAATAGCACAACAATGTTTACAATATTACAATCAAACACACGCAAAAAATGTTCCTTTGATTAAGCACTATGTTACTATATTTGCTGGATGTTTTTTCCACGGATGGAAGGAGAATATTCCAACACAGCAAAGGGACACCTACTAAAACATAGTGCAGATTATCTCCTCACTCTTGGTAAAATCAAGCTGTATATTTTTGACCTTGAGCCTCACCTTCCTCAGGAGCAGAACTCTCCCCTGAGCTGTCTTTCCCGGAGCTGCCAGAAGAGGCTCCCCTGCTTGTTTGCTTCTTCATGGCCATTTTCTTTTCCAACCCTTTACCAGGTTTCCCTTTCTTCCTTTTCTTGGAACCACCGACAGTCCACTGAGAAGCAAAAACAAAATCTCTAAATTTTGTGTACAATAAGGAGTTCTGTATTAGCACGATGTGTTACCAGAGTTAAAAAAAAAAAAAAAAAGAAAGAGACAAACCCCAGGAGTCTAAGGACTATAAAACATATGAATCCCCATCTTAGGCCCTTGCCTCCCAAGCAGGGCTTGTGGTGAGATTAAAAATGGTACAAGTGATGAAATTGTATTACAGCCAGAGGAACTTTGCTGGACCTAAAGTTCCTGGGGCAGATGTATTAAGCTTCGGAAAGTGATAAAGTACTAACCAAGCAGCTCCTGTCATTTTTTAAACATAGCCATGGCAGTTAGGAGCCGATTGGTGTGAAAGTACCAGCCACTTTATCACTCTCCAAGGCTTAGTACAGCCCCCCCCCCTTTGTTTTCCTTTTACCACTCTCCTTTTTCCCAAAATAAAAACAGTGTGAAGACTAATTGAAATCCATAGATGATCAGGCTTCATATTTTATTACCCAAATGTTTCACTGGGAATAACGCAATACCCATAATGCGTTTACCACCACTGGAGGGATTAAGATGTAAGTAATTAATTGTATGACTTCTATCATACATATACAGTACCAGTCAAAAGTTTGGACACCTTCTCATTCAATGGTTTTTATTTATTTGTTTTAATTATTTTCTACATTGTAGATTAAGGGTTGTATTAAATAGCTGTCGGAAGCTGCCGTCTTGTTGGAAAGACTGCAGCTTCCGACAAATTTAGGTCGGAGGGGGTTCCGACCTATTCCATTTTTTTTCCGGCGGAATAGCCGCTGATCCGCATGCTTCTGTCGGAAATGGGGATAAATCCGAAAGGTTTTGGCCCCCTTTCCGACAAACTCAATCCGACTTGAAAACAAGGTGGATTGAGGTGAGGAGACGGGGAACGGGCGGCGGCCTATGGGTATGAGAGGTACCCTGCCTGGCTGACACCCGGCCAGCATCTCTCTCCCTGTAGCGCCTCCCTCCGCCACCGCAGACATCACCCCCGCTGCCACAAACGCTGACAGCTCCCCCCGCCGCCATCCAACTCCCCAGCGGCAGGACAGGACCCCGGGTACGGCAAAATCAGACAGTCGGATTTGGCTCAAATCCAACAGTCGGATTTGGCTGTCTACTAAATAGCCCTTGTCGGATCCATCCAATTAAATACACGCCTTATACTGAAGACATCAAAACTATGAAAGAACACATATGGAATTATGTTGTAAACAAAAAAAACGAGATTTATGGTAAGAACTTACAGTTAAATCTTTCTGCGAGGTACACTGGGCTCCACAGGGAATAACATCAGGGTGTAGAGTAGGATCTTGATCCGAGGCGCACACAGGCTCAAAGCTTTGACTGTTCTCAAGACGCATAGCGCCGCCTCCTCTATAACCCCACCTCCGTGCACAGGAGCTCAGGTTTTGTCAACCAGTCCAACGCAGTAGCAGGTAAAAGTGACGACAATTGTTAGTAGCCACATACACCATACACTCACGACAGGAGAGGGTGTCAGTGGCTAATGCCATACCAACCCAAAGAAGCTAAGTGCATCAGGGTGGGCACCCTGTGGAGCCCAGTGTACCTCGCAGAAAGATTTAACAACGGTAAGTTCTTACCATAAATCTCGTTTTCTGCTGTGTGGTACACTGGGCTCCACAGGGAATAACATTGTGGATGTCATAAAGCAGTTCCTTATGGGAGGGGACGCACTGTAGTGGGCACAAGAACCCAGCGTTTAAAGGAAGCATCCTGGGAGGCAGAAGTATCGAAGGCATAGAACCTTAGGAACGTGTTCAATGAAGACCACGTAGCCGCCTTGCACAATTGTTCAAGGGTCGCACCACGGTGGGCCGACAAAGAAGGTCCAACAGACCGAATAGAATGGGCTTTTATGATATCAGGAGCTGGAAGGCCAGCCTGTACATAAGCATGTGCAATCACCATTCTTAATCCATCTGGCCAAGGTCTGCTTATTAGCAAGCCAGCCACGTTTGTAAAAACCAAACAGCACGAAGAGAGTTTCAGACTTACGAATGGAAGCAGTTCTCTTCACATAGATACGGAGAGCTCGTACCACATCCAAAGACCGCTCTCCGGAAGAAAACTCAGGAGAATTAAAGGCAGGAACCACAATCTCCTGGTTAAGGTAGAAGGAAGACACCACCTTAGGTAGGTAACCAGGGCGTGTTCTAAGAACTGCCCAATCATGGTGAAAAATCAGATAGGGAGACTTACAGGATAAGGCACCCAAGTCTGAAACACGTCTAGCAGAAAAACGACCTTAAGGGAAATCCACTTAAAATCTGCGGATGCAAGAAGTTCACATGGAAATTTTTGCAAGGCCTTCAAGACCACCGACAAATCCCAAGGGGCCACAGGTGGGACATAAGGAGACTGAGTGAACACATACTGAGAAAAAGTATGATCATCAGGCAGAGATGCAATTTTCCGTGTTCCAGGCCCTTCTTGGCCAGTGCACAGCAATGAGTATTGCTTGAACCTTTTCCCTTTTTATTCTTTTGAGAATTCTTGGGATCAGAGAAAGTGGAGGAATAACGTACACCATCTGATATACCCATGGAGTTGTCAGAGCATCTACCGCCACTGATTGTGGGTCTCTTTATGTGGAACAATACCGCTTGAGCTTCTTGTTGAGACGAGAGGCCATCATGTCGATTTGTGGATAGCCCCACTGACGTGTCAAGCACCTGAACACTTCCGGGTGAAGGCCCCACTTCCCCGGGTGCAGGTCGTGCTGAGGAAGTTTGCTTCCCAATGGTCTACTCCCAGAATGAAGACCGATGACAATGTCACAGCGGGTTTTTTCTGCCCAGAGGAGAATTCTTGACACCTCTGACACTGCTGCCCTGCTTTTCGTTCCGCCCTGTTGGTTTATGTACGTCATGGCCATTACATTGTCCGACTGGACTAGAATGGCCCGATCCTGAAGAAGATAAGAGGCCTGCAGAAGGGCGTTGTATATGGCACCGAGGTCCAGAATGTTAATTGGAAAGACAACTTCCTGACTTGACCATCGCCTTGAAACTGCACCCCCTGGGTGACTGCTTCCCAACCTCTGAGGCTTGCGTCCGTGGTCAACAGGATCCAGTCCTGAATTCTGAACCTCCGGCCCTCAACGAAGTGTGAGGTCTGTAGCCACCACAGAAATGAGATCCTGGCTTTTGGTGACAGACGAATCCTCTGATGCATGTGAAGATGCTATCCGGACCATTTGTCCAACAGATCGAGCTGGAAGGGTCTTGAGTGAAACCTTCTGTATTGAAGCACCTCGTAAGAGGCCACCATTTTCCCCAGAAGGCGAATTCATAGATGCACAGATATCCGGGTTGGCTTCAGGACATCCCGAACCATCGACTGGATTACCAATGCCTTCTCCAACGGAAGGAACACTTTCTGCAACTCCGTGTCCAGTATCATTTCCAGGAATGTGAGCCTCTGTGTTGGCTCTAGGAGAGATTTCGGAAGGTTAAGAATCCATCCGTGATCCCGAAGAAGTTTGGTTGAGAGACCAATGCTGTCCAGCAACCTCTGCCTGGATTGCGCTTTTATCAGAAGGTCGTCCAGGTACGGAATGATTTTCACTCCCTGTTTGCAGGGTATAAACATCATCTCTGCCATCACCTTTGTGAACACCCTCGGTGCCGTGGAGAGACCAAATGGCAGGGCCTGGAACTGGTAGCGACAGTCCAATAGTGCAAGCTGTAGATAGCCTGGTGAGGCGGCCAGATCGGAAATAAGAAGGTAAGCATCCTTGATATCCAGAGACACAAGGAATTCCCCTTCCTCCAGACCTGAGATCATCGCTATCAGAGACTCCATCTTGAACACACTTAAGAACGGGTTCAAGGACTTGAGGTTCAGAATTGGACGTACCGATTTCGGCACTACAAACAAGTTGAAATAGTACCCCTTGTTGTGTAGATGAGGTGGAACTGGAACAATGACTTGAGTCTGTACCAGTTTTTGGATGGTCTGTTGAAAAGTTATACTTTCCTCTTGTGAAGCTAGTAAGCCTGATTTGAAGAATCTGTGAGGTGGGAGCTCTTGGTACTCCAGTCTGTAGCCCTGGGAAATAAGATCTATTACCCAGGGATCCCGGAACGAACTTGAACAGATGTGACTGAAGAATTGTAGTTGAGCTCCTACCTGACGGACCTCCTGGCTTCGAGGTCCACCGTCATGCTGAAGGCTTTGAGGAAGCAGAGCCTGAGCTCTGTTCCTGAATACCTGCAGTTGCTGGTTTGCGTGGTTTACCACTTGCGCCTCTGGAGGCCGTAGAAGTACCTCTGGATTTGCCTTACACTTGGCTGTCCGAAAGGACTGTAAATTTGAAGCTGAATAAGCTTTCCTGGCTGGGGGAGCTACGGAAGGAAGATACGTAGACTTATCCGCAGTAGCTTTGTCTAGTTCGTCTCCAAACAAGACCTCTCCTGTGAAAGGGAGGCCTTCCACGCCTTTCCTGGAGTCTGCATCAGCAGTCCACTGGCGTAGCCACAAGCTCCTGCGTGCCGACACTGCCATAGCAGTGGTGCATGCATTAAGCAAACCAATCTCTTTTATGGCTTCCACCATAAAGTTTGTAGAGTCCTGTATATGCTGCAGGAGTAAAACAATATCCCCCCTAGACAAGGAATCTAGCCCCTCAATTAGGTTACCTGACCATTTAGCAATGGCTTTTGTGATCCACGCACATGCAATAGTTGGTCTTTGGGCCGCCCCAGCAGCTGTTTACAATGATTTGAGTGTAGTCTCAATAGTACGATCAGCCGTATCTATTAGGGAGGCTGCACCAGTGACAGCCAATACAATTTTACGTGACAGCCTAGAGCAGTGATAGCTAACCTTGACACTGCAGCTGCTGTTGAACTACACATCCCTGCATCAGTTTTGCTATTTGGCCATGCGAAAACTGATGCAGGGCATGCTGGGATGTCTAGTTCAACAACAGCTGGAGTGTCAAGGTTAGCCATCACTGGCCTAGAGACTGATGCATCCACGATCGGTGGATTTTCCCATTTGTTCCTATCCTCCAGAGGAAAAGGAAAAGATGAGAGCAACCTTTCTAGGGATTTGAAATTTCTTATCAGGATTAACCCACGGTTCTTCAAACAGGGTATTCAATTCCTTTGACACAGGAAGAGTGACTGAGGACTTTTTTTTTTTACATTAAAATATGATTCCTCACTCACACTCCTCCGACACCTTATCAGGAATTTGCAGAACATCTCCGATAGCCTCTATAAGAGCCTCTATTCCCTGTGACAGTAGCATCTCACCCTCCAAATCCACCTCACCCTCCTCCATGTCTGACCAGTCAGAGTCAGACTGCAGGATATAGGCCAGAGATCGTTTTTGCGGACAAATGGGAGGGGATTGAGACGCTGGTTTGGGGACTGAGTCTCTATTTATAAGCTCATCCACAGTCTGTCTTAAGTATTGCGGGATAGCTTTGTAAAAATATTTGAGATCATTCCCTTAATGGAATTAACCCATTCCGGTTTAGCGCCGCTATTCTGGGAAGGTGCACTGCCCTGAGTACCCAGTAGTGAGCTCCCTGGTGAAGAGGAACACTCCGCTGTACAAGAAACACACTCTTTGCGTGACAATGTAAATGTGACAGCACACACACACAGGAAAAGGTTAAGCACAATTAACCCACAAAGAGCCCTTCAGGGAGAGAGAGTAATTTGGAGCCAGCCTACACCATGCCCTTATCGCTAATGCCAAGCTTAGCCGGGTTGCAGACTCAGTACCCTGATAGGGGACTTAGTACACCAATAGTCGCGCCCCCCCCTGCTATGACCCCCTGGTACCGCTGAGGTAATCTGGAGTCACACTGAAGGAGCTGCGCGTCCCTCTCAGTCAGCATCTGTGTGCACTGAAGGGGGAAAATGGCGCTGGTGAGCTGCTGGATCCTCTGATAGTGAAGCCCCACCCCTTCAATGGCGCGCTGTCTTCCCGCTTTTTTTATACTGGCTGAGATAATAAGAATTTACTTACCGATAATTCTATTTCTCGGAGTCCGTAGTGGATGCTGGGGTTCCTGAAAGGACCATGGGGAATAGCGGCTCCGCAGGAGACAGGGCACAAAAGTAAAGCTTTCCGATCAGGTGGTGTGCACTGGCTCCTCCCCCTATGACCCTCCTCCAAGCCAGTTAGGTACTGTGCCCGGACGAGCGTACACAATAAGGGAGGAATTTTGAATCCCGGGTAAGACTCATACCAGCCACACCAATCACACCGTACAACTTGTGATCTAAACCCAGTTAACAGTATGATAACAGCGGAGCCTCTGAAAAGATGGCTCACAACAATAATAACCCGATTTTTGTAACTATGTACAAGTATTGCAGATAATCCGCACTTGGGATGGGCGCCCAGCATCCACTACGGACTCCGAGAAAATAAGAATTTACTTACCGATAATTCTATTTCTCGGAGTCCGTAGTGGATGCTGGGGTTCCTGAAAGGACCATGGGGAATAGCGGCTCCGCATGAGACAGGGCACAAAAAGTAAAGCTTTAGGATCAGGTGGTGTGCACTGGCTCCTCCCCCTATGACCCTCCTCCAAGCCTCAGTTAGGTACTGTGCCCGGACGAGCGTACACAATAAGGAAGGATTTATGAATCCCGGGTAAGACTCATACCAGCCACACCAATCACACTGTACAACCTGTGATCTGAACCCAGTTAACAGTATGATAACAGCGGAGCCTCTGAAAGGATGGCTCACAACAATAATAACCCGATTTTTGTAACTATGTACAAGTAATGCAGATAATCCGCACTTGGGATGGGCGCCCAGCATCCACTACGGACTCCGAGAAATAGAATTATCGGTAAGTAAATTCTTATTTTCTCTATCGTCCTAGTGGATGCTGGGGTTCCTGAAAGGACCATGGGGATTATACCAAAGCTCCCAAACGGGCGGGAGAGTGCGGATGACTCTGCAGCACCGAATGAGAGAACTCCAGGTCCTCCTTAGCCAGGGTATCAAATTTGTAGGATTTTACAAACGTGTTTGCCCCTGACTAAATAGCCGCTCGGCAAAGTTGTAAAGCCGAGACCCCTCGGGCAGCCGCCCAAGATGAGCCCACCTTCCTTGTGGAATGGGCATTTACATATTTTGGCTGTGGCAGGCCTGCCACAGAATGTGCAAGCTGAATTGTATTACACATCCAACTAGCAAAAGTCTGCTTAAAAGCAAGAGCACCCAGTTTGTTGGGTGCATACAGGATAACAGCAAGTCAGTTTTCCTGACTCCAGCCGTCCTGGAACCTATATTTTGAGGGCCCTGACCACATCTAGCAACTTGGAGTCCTCCAAGTCCCTAGTAGGCGCAAGACACCCCAATAAGCTGGTTCAGGTGAAACACTGACACCACCTTAGGGAGAGAACTGGGGACGAGTCCGCAGCTCTGCCCTGTCCGAATGGACAAACAGATATGGGCTTTTTTGAGAAAAAAAACACCAATTTGACACTCGCCTGGTCCAGGCCAGGTCCAAGAGCATGTTCACTTTTCATGTGAGATGCTTCAAATCCACAGATTTGACTGGTTTTAAACCAATGTGTTTTGAGGAATCCCAGAACTACGTTGAGATCCCACAGTGCCACTGGAGGCACAAAAGGGGGTTGTATATGCAATACTCCCTTGACAAACTTCTGGACTTCAGGAACTGAAGCCAATTCTTTCTGGAAGAAAAATCGACAGGGCCGAAATTTGAACCTTAATGGACCCCAATTTGAGGCCCATAGACACTCCTGTTTGCAAGAAATGCAGGAATCGACCGAGTTGAAATTTCTTCGTGGGGCCTCCCTGGCCTCACACCACGCAACATATTTTCGCCACATGTGGTGATAATGTTGTGCGGTCACCTCCTTTCTGGCTTTGACCAGGGTAGGAATGACCTCTTCCTGAATGCCTTTTCCCTTAGGATCCGGCGTTCCACCGCCATGCCGTCAAACGCAGCTGCGGTAAGTCTTGGAACAGACATGGTACTTGCTGAAACAAGTCCCTTCTTAGCGGCAGAGGCCATAAGTCCTCTGTGAGCATCTCTTGAAGTTCCGGGTACCAAGTCCTTCTTGGCCAATCCGGAGCCATGAGTATAGTTCTTACTCCTCTACGTCTTATAATTCTCAGTACCTTAGGTATGAAAAGCAGAGGATGGAACACATACACCGACTGGTACACCCACGGTGTTACCAGAACGTCCACAGCTATTGCCTGAGGGTCTCTTAACCTGGCGCAATACCTGTCCCGTTTTTTGTTCAGACGGGACGCCATCATGTCCACCTTTGGTAATTCCCAACGGTTTACAATTATGTGGAAAACTTCCCCATGAAGTTCCCACTCTGCCGGGTGGAGGTCGTGCCTACTGAGGAAGTCTGCTTCCCAGTTTCCATTCCCGGAATGAAACACTGCTGACAGTGCTATCACATGATTTTCCGCCCAGCGAAAAGTCCTTGCAGTTTTTGCCACTGCCCTCCTGCTTCTTGTGCCGCCCTGTCTATTTACGTGGGCGACTGCCGTGATGTTTTATCCCACTGGATCAATACCGGCTGACCTTGAAGCAGAGGTCTTGCTAAGCTTAGAGCATTATAATTTTACCCTTAGCTATATTTATGTGGAGAAAAATCTCCAGACTTGATCACACTCCCTGGAAATTTTTTCCTTGTGTGACTGCTCCCCAGCCTCTCGGGCTGGCCTCCGTGGTCACCAACATCCAAAACTGAATGCCGAATCTGCGGCCCTCTAGAAGATGAGCACTCTGTAACCACCACAGGAGAGACACCCTTGTCCTTGGATATAGGGTTATCCGCTGATGCATCTGAAGATGCGATCCGGACCATTTGTCCAGCAGATCCCACTGAAAAGTTCTTGCATGAAATCTGCCGACTGGAATTGCTTCGAAGGAAGTCACCATTTTTTTACCATGGCCCTTGTGCAATGATGCACTGATTTTAGGAGGTTCCTGACTAGCTCGGATAACTCCCTGGCTTTCTCTTCCGGGAGAAACACCTTTTTCTGGACTGTGTCCAGAATCATCCCTAAGCACAGGAGACTTGTTGTCGGGATCAGCTGCGATTTTGGAATATTTAGAATCCACCCCTGCTGTTGTAACAGTATCCGAGATAGTGCTACTCCGACCTCCAACTGTTCCCTGGACTTTGCCCTTATCAGGAGATCGTCCAAGTAAGGGATAATTAAGACGCCTTTTCTTCGAAGAAGAACCATCATTTCGGCCATTACCTTGGTAAAGACCCGGGGTGCCGTAGACAATCCAAACGGCAGCGTCTGAAACTGATAGTGACAGTTCTGTACCACGAACCTGAGGTACCCTTAGTGATAAGAGCAAATTTGGGACATGGAGGTAAGCATCCCTGATGTCTCGGGACACCAGATAGTCCCCTTCTTCCCGGTTCGTTATCACTGCTCTGAGTGACTCCATCTTGATTTGAACCTTTGTAAGTGTTCAAATTTTTTTAGATTTAGAATAGGTCTCACCTAGCCTTCTGGCTTCAGTACCACAATATAGTGTGGAATAATACCCCTTTTCTTGTTGTAGGAGGGGTAATTTAATTATCACCTGCTGGGAATACAGCTCGTGAATTTTTTCCCATACTGCCTCCTTGTCGGAGGGAGACCTTGGTAAAGCAGACTTCAGGAGCCTGCGCAGGGGAAACGTCTCGACATTCCAAACTGTACCCCTGGGATACTACTTGTAGGATCCAGGGGTCCTGTACGGTCTCAGCGTCATGCTGAGAGCTTGTCAGAAGCGGTGGAACGCTTCTGTTCCTGGGAATGGGCTGCCTGCTGCAGTCTTCTTCCCTTTCCTCTATCCCCGGGCAGATATGACTCTTATAGGGACGAAAGGACTGAAGCTGAAAAGACGGTGTCTTTTTCTGCAGAGATGTGACTTAGGGTAAAAACGGTGGATTTTCCAGCAGTTGCCGTGGCCACCAGGTCCGATGGACCGACCCCAAATAACTCCTCTTCCTTTATACGGCAATACACCTTTGTGCCGTTTGGAATCTGCATCACCTGACCACTGTCGTGTCCATAAACATCTTCTGGCAGATATGGACATCGCACTTACTCTTGATGCCAGAGTGCAAATATCCCTCTGTGCATCTCGCATATATAGAAATACATCCTTTAAATGCTCTATAGTCAATAAAATACTGTCCCTGTCAAGGGTATCAATATTTTTAGTCAGGGAATCCGACCAAGCCACCCCAGCTCTGCACATCCAGGCTGAGGCGATCGCTGGTCGCAGTATAACACCAGTATGTGTGTATATACTTTTTATGATATTTTTCCAGCCTCCTGTCAGCTGGCTCCTTGAGGACGGCCCTATCTATAGACGGTACCGCCACTTGTTCTGATAAGCGTGTGAGCGCCTTATCCACCCTAAGGGGTGTTTCCCAACGCGCCCTAACTTCTGGCGGGAAAGGGTATACCGCCCATATTTTCTATCGGGGGGAACCCACGCATCATCACACACTTCATTTAATTTATCTGATTCAGGAAAAACTACGGTAGTTTTTTCACATCCCACATAATACCCTCTTTTGTGGTACTTGTAGTATCAGAAATATGTAACACCTCCTTCATTGCCCTTAACGTGTGGCCCTAATAAGGAATACGTTTGTTTATTCACCGTCGACACTGGATTCAGTGTCCCTGTCTGTGTCTGTGTCGACCGACTAAAGTAAACGGGCGTTTTAAAACCCCTGACGGTGTTTTTGAGACGTCTGGACCGGTACTAATTGTTTGTCGGCCGTCTCATGTCGTCAACCGACCTTGGCGCGTGTTGACATTATCACGTAATTCCCTAAATAAGCCATCCATTCCGGTGTCGACTCCCTAGAGAGTGACATCACCATTACAGGCAATTGCTCCGCCTCCTCACCAACATCGTCCTCATACATGTCGACACACACGTACCGACACACAGCACACACACAGGGAATGCTCTGATAGAGGACAGGACCTACTAGCCCTTTGGAGAGACAGAGGGAGAGTTTGCCAGCACACACCAAAAACGCTATAATTATATAGGGACAACCTTATATAAGTGTTTTCCCTTATAGCATCTTTTTTATATATTTCTAACGCCAAATTAGTGCCCCCCCTCTCTGTTTTAACCCTGTTTCTGTAGTGCAGTGCAGGGGAGAGCCTGGGAGCCTTCCCTCCAGCCTTTCTGTGAGGGAAAATGGCGCTGTGTGCTGAGGAGATAGGCCCCGCCCCTTTTTCGGCGGCCTCGTCTCCCGCTCTTAACGGATTCTGGCAGGGGTTAAATATCTCCATATAGCCCCCGGAGGCTATATGTGAGGTATTTTTAGCCAAAAAAGGTTTTCATTTGCCTCCCAGGGCGCCCCCCTTCCAGCGCCCTGCACCCTCTGTGACTGCCGTGTGAAGTGTGCTGAGAGGAAAATGGCGCACAGCTGCAGTGCTGTGCGCTACCTTAAGAAGACTGAGGAGTCTTCTGCCGCCGATTCTGGACCTCTTCTCGTTTCAGCATCTGCAAGGGGGCCGGCGGCGAGGCTCCGGTGACCATCCAGGCTGTACCTGTGATCGTCCCTCTGGAGCTAATGTCCAGTAGCCAAAGAAGCCAATCCATCCTGCACGCAGGTGAGTTCACTTCTTCTCCCCTAAGTCCCTCGTTGCAGTGATCCTGTTGCCAGCAGGACTCACTGTAAAATAAAAAACCTAAAACTAAACTTTTCTAAGCAGCTCTTTAGGAGAGCCACCTAGATTGCACCCTTCTCGGCCGGGCACAAAAATCTAACTGAGGCTTGGAGGAGGGTCATAGGGGGAGGAGCCAGTGCACACCACCTGATCCTAAAGCTTTACTTTTTGTGCCCTGTCTCCTGCGGAGCCGCTATTCCCCATGGTCCTTTCAGGAACCCCAGCATCCACTAGGACGATAGAGAAATAGAATTATCGGTAAGTAAATTCTTATTTTCTCTATCGTCCTAGTGGATGCTGGGGTTCCTGAAAGGACCATGGGGATTATACCAAAGCTCCCAAACGGGCGGGAGAGTGCGGATGACTCTGCAGCACCGAATGAGAGAACTCCAGGTCCTCCTTAGCCAGGGTATCAAATTTGTAGAATTTAGCAAACGTGTTTGCCCCTGACCAAGTAGCTGCTCGGCAAGGTTGTAAAGCCGAGACCCCTCGGGCAGCCGCCCAAGATGAGCCCACCTTCCTTGTGGAATGGGCATTTACATATTTTGGCTGTGGCAGGCCTGCCACAGAATGTGCAAGCTGAATTGTATTACACATCCAACTAGCAATAGTCTGCTTAGAAGCAAGAGCACCCAGTTTGTTGGGTGCATACAGGATAACAGCAAGTCAGTTTTCCTGACTCCAGCCGTCCTGGAACATATTTTCAGGGCCCTGACAACATCTAGCAACTTGGAGTCCTCCAAGTCCCTAGTAGGTGCAAGGCACCACAATAAGCTGGTTCAGGTGAAACACTGACACCACCTTAGGGAGAGAACTGGGGACGAGTCCGCAGCTCTGCCCTGTCCGAATGGACAAACAGATATGGGCTTTTTTGAGAAAAAACCACCAATTTGACACTCGCCTGGTCCAGGCCAGGGCCAAGAGCATGGTCACTTTTCATGTGAGATGCTTCAAATCCACAGATTTGACTGGTTTTAAACCAATGTGATTTGAGGAATCCCAGAACTACGTTGAGATCCCACAGTGCCACTGGAGGCACAAAAGGGGGTTGTATATGCAATACTCCCTTGACAAACTTCTGGACTTCAGGAACTGAAGCCAATTCTTTCTGGAAGAAAATCGACAGGGCCGAAATTTGAACCTTAATGGACCCCAATTTGAGGCCCATAGACACTCCTGTTTGCAGGAAATGCAGGAAACGACCGAGTTGAAATTTCTTTGTGGGGCCTTCCTGGCCTCACACCACGCAACATATTTTCGCCACATGTGGTGATAATGTTGTGCGGTCACCTCCTTTCTGGCTTTGACCAGGGTAGGAATGACCTCTTCCGGAATGCCTTTTTCCCTTAGGATCCGGCTTTCCACCGCCATGCCGACAAACGCAGCTGCGGTAAGTCTTGGAACAGACATGGTACTTGCTGAAGCAAGTCCCTTCTTAGCGGCAGAGGCCATAAGACCTCTGTAAGCATCTCTTGAAGTTCCGGGTACCAAGTCCTTCTTGGCCAATCCGGAGCCATGAGTATAGTTCTTACTCCTCTACGTCTTATAATTCTCAGCACCTTAGGTATGAGAAGCAGAGGAGGGAACACATACACCGACTGGTACACCCACGGTGTTACCAGAACGTCCACAGCTATTGCCTGAGGGTCTCTTGACCTGGCGCAATACCTGTCCCGTTTTTTGTTCAGACGGGACGCCATCATGTCCACCTTTGGTATTTCCCAACGGTTTACAATCATGTGGAAAAAACTTCCCGATGAAGTTTCCACTCTCCCGGGTGGAGGTCGTGCCTGCTGAGGAAGTCTGCTTCCCAGTTTCCATTCCCGGGATGAAACACTGCTGACAGTGCTATCACATGATTTTCCGCCCAGCGAAAAGTCCTTGCAGTTTTTGCCATTGCCCTCCTGCTTCTTGTGTCGCCCTGTCTGTTTACGTGGGCGACTGCCGTGATGTTTTTCCCACTGGATCAATACCGGCTGACCTTGAAGCAGAGGTCTTGCTAAGCTTAGAGCATTATAAATTTACCCTTAGCTCCAGTATATTTATGTGGAGAAAAGTCTCCAGACTTGATCACACTCCCTGGAAATTTTTTCCTTGTGTGACTGCTCCCCAGCCTCTCGGGCTGGGCTCCGTGGTCACCAGCATCCAATCCTGAATGCCGAATCTGCGGCCCTCTAGAAGATGAGCACTCTATAACCACCACAGGAGAGACACCCTTGTCCTTGGATATAGGGTTATCCGCTGATGCATCTGAAGATGCGATCCGGACCATTTGTCCAGCAGATCCCACTGAAAAGTTCTTGCGTGAAATCTGCCGAATGGAATTGCTTCGTAGGAAGCCACCATTTTTACCAGGACCCTTGTGCAATGATGCACTGTTTTTAGGAGGTTCCTGACTAGCTCGGATAACTCCCTGGCTTTCTCTTCCGGGAGAAACACCTTTTTCTGGACTGTGTCCAGAATCATCCCTAGGCACAGCAGACGTGTCGTCGGGATCAGCTGCGATTTTGGAATATTTAGAATCCACCCGTGCTGTTGTAGCAGTATCCGAGATAGTGCTACTCCGACCTCCAACTGTTCCCTGGACTATGCCCTTATCAGGAGATCGTCCAAGTAAGGGATAATTAAGACGCCTTTTCTTCGAAGAAGAATCATCATTTCGGCCATTACCTTGGTAAAGACCCGGGGTGCCGTGGACAATCCAAACGGCAGCGTCTGAAACTGACAGTGACAGTTCTGCACCACGAACCTGAGGTACCCTTAGTGAGAAGGGCAAATTTGGGACATAGAGGTAAGCATCCCTGATGTCCCGGGACACTATATAGTCCCCTTCTTCCTGGTTCGTTATCACTGCTCTGAGTGACTCCATCTTGATTTGAACCTTTGTAAGTGTTCAAAAAATTTTTTAGAATAAGTCTCACCTAGCCTTCTGGCTTCAGTACCACAATATAGTGTGGAATAATACCCCTTTTCTTGTAGTAGGAGGGGTAATTTAATTATCACCTGCTGGGAATACAGCTTGTGAATTTTTTCCCATACTGCCTCCTTGTCGGAGGGAGACCTTGGTAAAACAGACTTCAGGAGCCTGCGAAGGGGAAACGTCTCGACATTCCAATCTGTACCCCTGGGATACTACTTGTAGGATCCAGGGGTCCTGTACGGTCTCAGCGCCATGCTGAGAACTTGTCAGAAGCGGTGGAACGCTTCTGTTCCTGGGAATGGGCTGCCTGCTGCAGTCTTCTTCCCTTTCCTCTATCCCTGGGCAGATATGATCTTATAGGGACGAAAGGACTGAGGCTGAAAAGACGGTGTCTTTTTCTGCAGAGATGTGACTTAGGGTAAAAACGGCGGATTTTCCAGCAGTTGCCGTGGCCACCAGGTCCGATGGACCGACCCCAAATAACTCCTCTTCCTTTATACGGCAATACACCTTTGTGCCGTTTGGAATCTGCATCACCTGACCACTGTCGTGTCCATAACATCTTCTGGCAGATATGGACATCGCATTTACTCTTGATGCCAGAGTGCAAATATCCCTCTGTGCATCTCGCATATATAGAAATGCATCCTTTAAATGCTCTATAGTCAATAAAATACTGTCCCTGTCAAGGGTATCAATATTTTTAGTCAGGGAATCCGACCAAGCCACCCCAGCTCTGCACATCCAGGCTGAGGCGATCGCTGGTCGCAGTATAACACCAGTATGTGTGTATATACTTTTTATGATATTTTCCAGCCTCCTGTCAGCTGGTCCTTGAGGACGGCCCTATCTATAGACGGTACCGCCACTTGTTTTGATAAGCGTGTGAGCGCCTTATCCACCCTAAGGGGTGTTTCCCAACGCGCCCTAACTTCTGGCGGGAAAGGGTATACCGCCCATAATTTTCTATCGGGGGGAACCCACGCATCATCACACACTTCATTTAATTTATCTGATTCAGGAAAAACTACGGTAGTTTTTTCACATCCCACATAATACCCTCTTTTGTGGTACTTGTAGTATCAGAAATATGTAACACCTCCTTCATTGCCTTTAACGTGTGGCCCTAATAAGGAATACGTTTGTTTATTCACCGTCGACACTGGATTCAGTGTCCCTGTCTGTGTCTGTGTCGACCGACTAAAGTAAACGGGCGTTTTAAAACCCCTGACGGTGTTTTTGAGACGTCTGGACCGGTACTAATTGTTTGTCGGCCGTCTCATGTCGTCAACCGACCTTGCAGCGTGTTGACATTATCACGTAATTCCCTAAATAAGCCATCCATTCCGGTGTCGACTCCCTAGAGAGTGACATCACCATTACAGGCAATTGCTCCGCCTCCTCACCAACATCGTCCTCATACATGTCGACACACACGTACCGACACACAGCACACACACAGGGAATGCTCTGATAGAGGACAGGACCCACTAGCCCTTTGGAGAGACAGAGGGAGAGTTTACCAGCACACACCAAAACGCTATAATTATATAGGGACAACCTTATATAAGTGTTTTCCCTTATAGCATCTTTTTTATATATTTCTAACGCCAAATTAGTGCCCCCCCTCTCTGTTTTAACCCTGTTTCTGTAGTGCAGTGCAGGGGAGAGCCTGGGAGCCTTCCCTCCAGCCTTTCTGTGAGGGAAAATGGCGCTGTGTGCTGAGGAGATAGGCCCCGCCCCTTTTTCGGCGGCCTCGTCTCCCGCTCTTAACGGATTCTGGCAGGGGTTAAATATCTCCATATAGCCTCCGGAGGCTATATGTGAGGTATTTTTAGCCAAAATAGGTATTCATTTGCCTCCCAGGGCGCCCCCCTCCCAGCGCCCTGCACCCTCAGTGACTGCCGTGTGAAGTGTGCTGAGAGGAAAATGGCGCACAGCTGCAGTGCTGTGCGCTACCTTTAGAAGACTGAGGAGTCTTCTGCCGCCGATTCTGGACCTCTTCTTACTTCAGCATCTGCAAGGGGGCCGGCGGCAAGGCTCCGGTGACCATCCAGGCTGTACCTGTGATCGTCCCTCTGGAGCTGATGTCCAGTAGCCAAGAAGCCAATCCATCCTGCACGCAGGTGAGTTCACTTCTTCTCCCCTAAGTCCCTCGTTGCAGTGATCCTGTTGCCAGCAGGACTCACTGTAAAATAAAAAACCTAAGCTAAACTTTTCTAAGCAGCTCTTTAGGAGAGCCACCTAGATTGCACCCTTCTCGGCCGGGCACAAAAATCTAACTGGCTTGGAGGAGGGTCATAGGGGGAGGAGCCAGTGCACACCACCTGATCGGAAAGCTTTACTTTTGTGCCCTGTCTCCTGCGGAGCCGCTATTCCCCATGGTCCTTTCAGGAACCCCAGCATCCACTAGGACGATAGAGAAAATCTGTTGCTTAAAATGGAGAGAAAACCATTTTAAGACTGTTTTTGCCAGTGTGGTACTATGTACAGTTTACTGAGACACAGCTGTTACTGTGTCTGGAGACGCAAACCGCCCCGATTAGAAGCCGTGCGTCTCCGTACCCTCATGACGCCAGCTTAGTACTCCCCACTCTTCTTTCTTCTGGCTCTGTTAGGGGTGGTGGCGTGCTGCGGGAATGTAGGCGCGCTGTGGTGGGGCTTGGGACCATTAACACTTAGGGAGGTCAGGCCGTTCATCTCCATCACCCCCCCCCCCCCCCCCTCCCCAAAGAGCCAAGAAACAGACAGGCTAGTGCCAACCAGCCCTGCCTGAAAATAACAAACATAGAAAATAAATGCAGAACACTCTTCAGGAGCTTCCTTCAGCGTGACCGGCTCCTCTGGGCACATTTTCTAAACTGTGTCTGGTAGGAGGGGCATTGAGAGAGGAGCCAGTGCACACTATCAAATTCTTAAAGTGCCCATGGCTCCTAGTGAACCTGTCTATACCCCATGGTACTAAATGGAACCCCAGTATCCTTAGGACGCAGGAGAAAGTTTGTTGACCACTGACCTAAGTTTCTGGAACTTTGAGTAATCGTATACACAGGATCACATATAAACATTGAGCAGGGAAAGGTTGGCACCAGACTTAAAAAGCATTTCTGTTTCTATTTATAACACAACAATTATTAATATATATATATATATATATATATATATATATATATATAATTTATTTATTTTTTTCACAGCAACCCAAGGATAAAAAAGTTTATTCTTGTTAAATCTGGGGGGGGGGGGGGGGGGGGGGAATATATAAAATTAAGTAAATTGTGCCTATCTGCCATCCTTAGGTCCATTATGGGGTGCTGTACAGTTGTACTTCTGATTGATCATTTGGTCCTAGACCATCAACCCAAAGCACCCCTGCAAAAGTCTTGCGGCACCTCAGGGTGCACAGGCACACAGTTTGGGGAGCACTGCTAGACAGAATATGGTTACTTACAAAAAGCAGTTATCAGAATTAAAAGTAGTAAACACCATCAACATAAATACAGTATGTAAAAGCAACGGAAGTGTAGGACAAGCTCTTGGTAAAGCACACGCAGGTATTACTCACTTCATCATCACTGTCTGAGGTTTCCGATTCAGACGTAGCTGCTGCGGCTGCTGCTGGTGGTGGTGGTTTGCTCACAGGTTGTTCTTTCTCCTCTGAATTATTTCTCTGACGCTTAGCAAGAGAAAGCAGCTCCTATAAAGAAGAAATAATAACGGATCGTATACATGATGTAGGTGCCCAATATTTATTCATTTACAGATACTGCTACGTTAACAGTTTGTCACTTAGCCTCACAATACTTGTGGTTTGTATCAGGATATTCGTAATGCATTCATTTAAACTAGAACAGTCCGCAAACCCCAGCAAATGTTATATTCTTACAAGGCGCTGTCTCGGCGTAGCGTCGTTAAACATAGAAATATGAGGAAACAAAACATTTTACATTTTCTATGGTTCTCATTCTTTCTTGGGGTTTTTTTTTTTTTTTTTTAATTAGCACAGGTTTATAATTAGCTTTCCCATGTTTTTCTGTGCACTTCAATCCTGACGTCACAGTACGCCTGCAGCCAAATTAGGAAATTAATGGATGCCTAATCCATAGTTTGCATTATTGATTCTTTGAGAATTAATGCAAGAAATACTAGTATTCATGGTTTTTGTGTAAGAGCACCTGGAGGATGGTGCTGCAGAAAGAGAGGATTTTGGTACTTACCGATAAATCCATTTCTCTGAATCCTCTAGGGGACACTGGAGTCTTATACAGTAGGGGTGTGAAGCTTGCAGTAGAGTGCAATAGAGTATGCAGTAGAGGTGTGGCACAATCTAAAATTAGCATATTCTGCACAGCCGGCTCCTCCCCCTTCACATCCCTCATCCCTCAGTTTGGAAAATTTGACTGAGAGAATAGGACATGATACTATAGCATATGGCGAGGAACCGAACCGTACAACATATCAAACAGCATCCAAGAAACTCTTAACCGAATAACTAACGCTGTTTGCACGAACTGTTTGAACAGGAACTTTGAAACACAGCAGGAAGACCGCACCGAGGCGGGCGTCCAGTGTCCCCTAGAGGATTCAGAGAAATGGATTTATCGGTAAGTACCAAAATCCTCTTTTCTCTTTCATCCACTAGGGGACACTGGAGTCTTATACAGTAGGGGACGTCCCAAAGTTTTCCCCCAGGGAGGGAGTGCGGTCGATGGCCTGCAAAACTAAACGTCCGAACTTAAAATCTCCAGACTCAAAGGTAGCAAACCTGTAAAATTTAGCGAACGTGTGAAGACCACGTTGCCACTCTGCAAAGTTGAGTAGTGGAAGCACCTCTGGCAGCCGCCCATGAAGCACCCACTGATCTGGTAGTATGAGCACCAGTCGGACCCGGAACCTGGTTACCACAGGAAATATAAGCTTGTCAAATGGCAAGTCTAATCCATCTAGACAAAGACTGCTTAGATGCTGGCCAAACCTTCTTTGGACCATCATTGAGCACAAACACATGGTCTGACCTTCTAAAGGACAACGTAACTTGTACGCATATTCGTAAAGCTTGGACAACATCCAAAGACACGCCCCCATCTGCGAATCCCTGAAAAGATGGGACTACAATCAGCTGGTTTACGTGAAACCCGAAACGACCTTAGGAAGGAAATCTGCTCTTGTACGGAGTTGTGCCCTATCCTCATGGAAAATTAAAAACGGAGTCTAACGTGATAAGGCTACAAACTCAGAAAACTCTCCTGGCCGAAGCCCAGGCAAGTAGTAAAGGGACCTTCCAAGAGAGATATTTCAGGTCTGTTCTGTTCAACGGCTCAAAAGTTGGTGATCTCAAAAATACCAACAACAAATTTAAGTCCCACGACGCAGTGGGAGGACAGAAAGGAGGTTGTACCCTCAGAACCCCCTGTAAAAAGGTCTGAACCTCTTGTGAGGATGCTAACCGCTGTTGAAATAGGACGGAGAGAGCCTAAACATGAACCCTCAAGGAACCTAGTCTGAGTCCTTTACCCAGACCAGCTTGAAGGAAAAGCAGAAGTCTGGATAAGCGGAAATTCGTGTTCCAGACACCAGTCCATGTACTTCTTCCAATGTCTGCAGTAGTGCATGGCATTAACCGACTCCCTATCAACTATCATCATAGGAATAGCCGTTCTTGGTATCCCTCTGTCTCTTAAGATCCGGGTATCAATATGGCGTTGAACGTAACCTGTTCAGGTCTGAGGGGAGGAATGGCCCCTGATATAGCCAATCCTTCCTTCAAGGTAACCGCCAAGGGGCCTCCGCTAGTATCCCCCGTAAGTCCGAGTACCAACTCCTGCGGAGCCAATCTGGTGCAATGAGAATTGGCCATACTCATTCTCGTAGTACCCTTCTCTTTAGAGAATTCGAGGTATGAGTGGGAAAGGAGGAAAAATTTAAACTGTTCTGTAACACCAAGGAAGTGTCAGCGCGTCCACTTCCTCTGCTGCTGGATCTCTTGTCCTGGACACATATCTGGGCAGCTGATGATTTTGTCGAAACGCCCTCAGGTCCACCTGAGGTAGACCCCAACTACTCACCATCATGCCGAAGATCTGTGTAGGCGCCCACTCGCCTGGATGCATGTCCTGGCGACTGAGATAATCTGCTTCCCAGTTCTCTGTTGACCGTTGACTAGATCTTCGGCTAAGAGAAGCGCATTGTAACCTGCTCTCAGTTCGAGAACGTTTATGGGTAGGCCGCCCTCCTGTAAAGTCCATTTGCCCTGAAACTGATGGGTCTCTATGACAGCATCCCCAACCTCTTTGTTGTGAGAATCCTCTGCTGCAAGTTTTTTGTGTAACGACCACCAAATTAAGGAGATCCGTTTCTTTGGTGGAAAGCTGATATTTCGATGCAGGAGTCAGTGCGACCCTGGTCCCTGAGCAATTAGGTTTATTTGGAATGGACGGTAGTGAAGTCTGCCGTACTGGAGAGCCTCGAAAGACGCCACCATCATCCCGAGAAGTTGCATAGAGGTGTTCAGGTAAACCGTCTGTGTTCTCAGTACCTGAGTCACTAGCCTCTGTAGGTCCTGGATCTTGTTCTCTGGTAAGAATGCCCTCAATCTTACTGTGTCCAAGAGGAGACCTAGGTATTGAATTAGTTGTGTTGGCCTGAGGTTAGATTTCTGGAAATTCACCATCCACCCATGTTGAATGAGAAGTTGATGAGATGTCTAAGCCTCCTTGATCAGCTGTTCTTGAGAGGAGGCTTTGATCATGAAATCGTCTCAATCCTACCACCATTACTGCCATGATCCTTGTAACGAGACCTTGGGCTGATGATAGACCGAATGGTAGGACCCTTAATTTGGTAGGGATCCTTCACCAGTGCAAATTTTAAGTAAGCTTGGTGGGGTGTCCAAATCGGGATATGAAGGTACGCATCCCTTATGTTTATGGATACCATTAACTCTCCTAGTTCCAGACCTGCAATAACTGACTGGATTTACGGCATCCTGAATCTGCAAACCTTTAGGAATTGGTTTAAAACCTTTAAAACTTAGAATTGGTCTGACCGGGCCATCTGGTTTTGCACCACCAAAAGATTTGAATAAAAATCCCGTTCCACTTTGAGGATCCGGGACTAGCGATAAAACCCTTTGTATGTAGGAGTCTTTGAATTTGCCGCCTGTAATGCTACTGCTTGCAATGGACACCTAAGCACTCGTGCTGTAAATAAACGGACTGTGTGTACGTTTCTGAAACTCTATCCTGTAACTGGGAAATATCTAGTTGATCTAGACTTCTGGTGAGGTGTTGGTCCAGGCGTCCCGAAGATCTTCCAACTCTGAACCCACCAAGGGGAACCCCAGTTGAGCAGGGAGACTGTCATGCCACGGGTTTGTCAGCAGGTTTGTTCTGCTTTCTGGGTGTCGATTGTGAACGACTTATACCTCTGGTTCCCCGAGTCTGTTGTTCCAAAACCTCTTCTGGCCCGGCACAACATTGATCGAATTAATTTAAACACAGGTCCCGAGTAACCTCCTCTAACAAGTAAAGTGGTTCTCGAGTAAGAAGTAGGTAGGAAGGTAGATTTCACAGCAGTTTCCTGCGAAATCCACTTGTCTGACTCAGGACCAAATAACATCTCCCTTCTCTGAGCCATTAAATTCTTCTAGCTGAAAAAGGCAGGAACCGAGATGGGGGGCAATATTTTCTAGCGTCCTTTGAACCCGGGCACATATTAGCCGCTGATTCTTGAATATGCTCTGCTTACTGAGAAACCTCCTCCAGGCTACCTTTTTACGCCCAAGCCCATGTGACTATGTGCTGGTAAAAAAAATTGCTTCTGATGCGACCTGACATACCCTTTACTGCGGTCACGGTAATCATAGGTGACATTGCATTCTTTGAAAATCCACAAGAGGCGGCACCTCCAATTTAGCCATTACACCTTTTGATAAAGGATTATTAACTTCAAACCTCTGTGGCACTTGAAAGCGTTTATAAGGTTGCTTCCAAGCTCTCGCCATCTGAGTCTGAAGAGCTTGAGAAATAGGGAGCACTACTGGCAACGATTTGTGGGATACGAATAAATAGAAAACTCTCTGGGACCTTAACTTCTTACTCCTTGAAGTTAAGGGTCTCCATAACCACTTCTATAAGGGAATCTAAACTCCTGATCTAAAGGCAGACTTAATTATCTCGCCTTTATATCTATAAGACCCTCTTCCCCCTTCGTTTAAGATGAAGTGGGTTCCCCATCCAAGTACTAACAAGGCCTGGCCCTGCTTAGCTTCCCAGATCAGACGAGATCAGGCGTGTTAAGTCTGAATCGTCTGGCTCGCATTGCTTAATGCTTGCGCAGGAGGGATTAATTTAAAATCAGAAATTCCTCCATAGTCCTTGAGAATCCCTCAGCCCCTTGTTTGCGGGATTCTGACATTTCTTTTGAAATTTCTATCAGGGCTTGCTCCCCTGACTTTGGCGGAGCCTTTTTCCCGTTTTGAGCGCCCTTAACTAAACAGGCAACGCATACCCAAGAGCCGCACACCCTTGTACTCATCTTACTACATCTTGTAGAAACAAAATGAGTCTCAGTGTTTTTGGTAAGTGCTTTTGACATTTGAAGCCGTACCTCAGAGCGCTCCTCAGTGCTTTCCTCCTTTTAATAGGAACAGAAAGACTGTAACGGGTGATGGGAATAAAGGTACACTGAATTCACCTAGCTGGATCTTTCTATATACTGTTTCCCTCAGCCCTCCGCTTTTGAGCGGGCAGTGTGAGGTGGACGCAGTTCTCAAAAAAAATTTTTTTTTTTTTTTTTTAAATAATAATAATAATAATAATAATAATAATAATAATAATAATAATAATAATAATAATAATAATAATAATAATAATAATATCACCAGCCTCGTTGCAACCCTCGCAACCCCAACTGTATTTCAGTGCTGAGGTCGGGGTTGTGATCCATTATTTCCCATTATTTCATCGGGATCTTTTGTTTAGAAGTCCCTTGAAAATCTAAAGCATACAAATGCCTGTTAGAATACATTGAAAATCCATTGCAGCAGAGTCCTAAATACAAAAATCCAGTGGGAGTAATGCTCTTATAAAAACCCCTCCCTCTGCTCTGACTGGCAAGGAAACCTGCCTATTCTAAAGGAGGTCTAATACTGCCTAAGAGAGACTTTTTTGGCGCCTCAATTCAGTTTTAAAAACGTCCGCCATTTATTTAATACAATAAGAATTTACTTACCGATAATTCTATTTCTCATAGTCCGTAGTGGATGCTGGGGACTCCGAAAGGACCATGGGGAATAGCGGCTCCGCAGGAGACTGGGCACAAAGTAAAAGCTTTAGGATTAGCTGGTGTGCACTGGCTCCTCCCCCTATGACCCTCCTCCAAGCCTCAGTTAGGATACTGTGCCCGGACGAGCGTACACAATAAGGAAGGATTTTGAATCCCGGGTAAGACTCATACCAGCCACACCAATCACACCGTACAACTTGTGATCTGAACCCAGTTAACAGCATGATAACAGAAGGAGCCTCTGAAAAGATGGCTCACAACAACAATAACCCGATTTTTGTAACAATAACTATGTACAAGTAATGCAGACAATCCGCACTTGGGATGGGCGCCCAGCATCCACTACGGACTATGAGAAATAGAATTATCGGTAAGTAAATTCTTATTTTCTCTAACGTCCTAGTGGATGCTGGGGACTCCGAAAGGACCATGGGGATTATACCAAAGCTCCCAAACGGGCGGGAGAGTGCGGATGACTCTGCAGCACCGAATGAGAGAACTCCAGGTCCTCCTCAGCCAGGGTATCAAATTTGTAGAATTTAGCAAACGTGTTTGCCCCTGACCAAGTAGCTGCTCGGCAAAGTTGTAAAGCCGAGACCCCTCGGGCAGCCGCCCAAGATGAGCCCACTTTCCGTGTGGAATGGGCTTTTACAGATTTTGGCTGTGGCAGGCCTGCCACAGAATGTGCAAGCTGAATTGTACTACAAATCCAACGAGCAATCGTCTGCTTAGAAGCAGGAGCACCCAGCTTGTTGGGTGCATACAGGATAAACAGCGAGTCAGATTTTCTGACTCCAGCCGTCCTGGAAACATATATTTTCAGGGCACTGACTACGTCCAGCAACTTGGAATCCTCCAAGTCCCTAGTAGCCGCAGGCACCACAATAGGTTGGTTTAAGTGAAATGCTGAAACCACCTTAGGGAGAAATTGAGGACGAGTCCTCAATTCTGCCCTGTCCGTATGAAAAATTAGGTAAGGGCTTTTATAGGATAAAGCCACCAATTCTGATACACGCCTGGCTGAAGCCAGGGCTAACAGCATTACCACTTTCCATGTGAGATATTTCAAGTCCACAGTGGTGAGTGGTTCAAACCAATGTGATTTTAGGAATCCCAACACTACATTGAGATCCCAAGGTGCCACTGGAGGCACAAAAGGAGGCTGTATATGCAGTACTCCCTTGACAAACGTCTGAACTTCAGGAACAGAAGCTAGTTCTTTTTGGAAGAATATCGACAGGGCCGAAATTTGAACCTTAATGGACCCTAATTTGAGGCCCATAGACAGTCCTGTTTGCAGGAAATGCAGGAATCGACCCAGTTGAAATTCCTCCGTAGGGGCCTTCCTGGCCTCGCACCACGCAACATATTTACGCCAAATACGGTGATAATGTTGTACGGTTACATCCTTCCTGGCTTTGATCAGGGTAGGGATGACTTCATCCGGAATGCCTTTTTCCTTCAGGATCCGGCGTTCAACCGCCATGCCGTCAAACGCAGCCGCGGTAAGTCTTGGAACAGACATGGTCCCTGCTGGAGCAGGTCCTGTCTTAGAGGTAGAGGCCACGGGTCTTCCGTGAGCATCTCTTGAATTTCCGGGTACCAAGTCCTTCTTGGCCAATCCGGAGCCACGAGTATAGTCTTTACTCCTCTCCTTCTTATGATTCTCAGTACTTTTGGTATGAGAGGAAGAGGAGGGAACACATACACTGACCGGTACACCCACGGTGTTACCAGAGCGTCCACAGCTATTGCCTGAGGGTCCCTTGACCTGGAGCAATATCTGTCCAGTTTTTTGTTGAGGCGAGACGCCATCATGTCCACCTTTGGTTTTTCCCAACGGTTTACAATCATGTGGAAGACTTCTGGGTGAAGTCCCCACTCCCCCGGGTGAAGATCGTGTCTGCTGAGGAAGTCTGCTTCCCAGTTGTCCACTCCCGGAATGAACACTGCTGACAGTGCTATCACATGATTTTCTGCCCAGCGAAGAATCCTTGCCACTTCCGTCATTGCCCTCCTGCTTCTTGTGCCGCCCTGTCTGTTTACGTGGGCGACTGCCGTGATGTTGTCCGACTGGATCAATACAGGCTGACCCTGAAGCAGAGGCCTTGCCTGACTTAGGGCATTGTAAATGGCCCTTAGTTCCAGGATATTTATGTGAAGTGACGTTTCCATGCTTGACCACAAGCCCTGGAAATTTTTTCCCTGTGTGACTGCTCCCCAGCCTCTCAGGCTGGCATCCGTGGTCACCAGGACCCAATCCTGAATGCCGAATCTGCGGCCCTCTAGGAGATGAGCACTCTGTAACCACCACAGGAGAGACACCCTTGTCCTTGGAGACAGGGTTATCCGCTGATGCATTTGAAGATGCGATCCGGACCATTTGTCTAGCAGATCCAACTGAAAAGTTCTTGCGTGGAATCTGCCGAATGGAATCGCTTCGTAAGAAGCCACCATCTTTCCCAGGACCCTTGTGCACTGATGCACTGACACCTGGCCTGGTCTTAGGAGTTTCCTGACTAGGTCGGATAACTCCCTGGCTTTCTCTTCCGGGAGAAACACCTTTTTCTGTACTGTGTCCAGAATCATCCCTAGGAACAGCAGACGTGTCGTCGGAATCAGCTGCGATTTTGGAATATTTAGAATCCATCCGTGCTGTCGTAGTACTATTTGAGATAGTGCTACTCCGACCTCTAACTGTTCTCTGGACCGTGCCCTTATCAGGAGATCGTCCAAGTAAGGGATAATTAAGACGCCTTTTCTTCGAAGAAGAATCATCATTTCGGCCATTACCTTGGTAAAGACCCGGGGTGCCGTGGACAATCCAAACGGCAGCGTCTGAAACTGATAGTGACAGTTCTGTACCACAAACCTGAGGTACCCTTGGTGAGAAGGGCAAATTGGGACATGGAGGTAAGCATCCTTGATGTCCAGAGACACCATGTAGTCCCCTTCTTCCAGGTTCGCTATCACTGCTCTGAGTGACTCCATCTTGAACTTGAACCTTTTTATGTAAGTGTTCAAGGCTTTCAGATTTAAAATGGGTCTCACCGAGCCGTCCGGCTTCGGTACCACAAACAGCGTGGAGTAATACCCCTTTCCCTGTTGTAGGAGGGGTACCTTGATCACTTGCTGGGAATACAGCTTGTGAATGGCTTCCAATACCGCCTCCCTGTCGGGGGTAGACGTTGGTAAAGCAGACTTCAGGAACCGGCGAGGGGGAGACGTCTCGAATTCCAATTTGTAGCCCTGAGATACTACCTGCAGGATCCAGGGGTCCACTTGCGAGTGAGCCCACTGCGCGCTGAAATTCTTGAGACGGGCCCCCACCGTGCCTGAGTCCGCTTGTAAGGCCCCAGCGTCATGCTGAGGACTTGGCAGAAGCGGGGGAAGGCTTCTGTTCGTGGGAAGAAGCTGTCTGTTGCAGTCTTTTTCCCCTTCCTCTGCCCCGGGGCAGATATGAGTGGCCTTTTGCCCGCTTGCCCTTATGGGGACGAAAGGACTGAGCCTGAAAAGACGGTATCTTTTTCTGCTGCGAGGTGACTTGGGGTAAAAAGGTGGATTTCCCAGCCGTTGCCGTGGCCACCAGGTCCGATAGACTGCCCCCAAATAACTCCTCCCCTTTATACGGCAATACTTCCATATGCCGTTTGGAATCCGCATCCCCTGACCACTGTCGCGTCCATAATCCTCTTCTGGCAGAAATGGACATCGCACTTACTCTTGATGCCAGAGTGCAAATGTCTCTCTGTGCATCTCGCATATATAGGAATGCATCCTTTAAATGCTCTATAGTCAATAATATATTGTCCCTGTCCAGGGTATCAATATTTTCAGTCAGGGAATCCGACCAAGCCACCCCAGCACTGCACATCCAGGCTGAGGCGATTGCTGGTCGCAGTATAACCCCAGTATGTGTGTATATACTTTTAAGGATATTTTCCAGCCTCCTATCTGCTGGCTCCTTAAGGGCGGCCGTTTCTGGAGACGGTAACGCCACTTGTTTTGATAAGCGTGTGAGCGCCTTATCCACCCTAGGGGGTGTTTCCCAACGAGCCCTAACCTCTGGTGGGAAGGGATATAGTGCCAATAATTTTTTAGAAATTAGCAGTTTTTTGTCGGGGGTAACCCACGCTTCATCACACACTTCATTCAATTCATCTGATTCAGGAAAAACTACGGGTAGTTTTTTCACACCCCACATAATACCCCTTTTTGTGGTACTTGCAGTATCAGAGATGTGCAAAACCTCCTTCATTGCCGTGATCATGTAACGTGTGGCCCTACTGGAAAATACGTTTGTTTCTTCACCGTCGACACTGGAGTCAGTGTCTGTGTCTGGGTCCGTGTCGACCCACTGAGGTAACGGGCGTTTAATAGCCCCTGACGGTGTTTGAGACGCCTGGACAGGCACTAACTGAGCTGCCGGCTGTCTCATGTCGTCAACAGTTTTCTGTAACGTGCCGACACTGTCACGTAATTCCTTAATTACGGCCATCCATTCAGGTGTCGACTCCCTAGGGGGTGACATCACCATTATAGGCAATTGCTCCGCCTCCACATCATTTTCCTCCTCATACATGTCGACACACACGTACCGACACCCAGCACACACACAGGGAATGCTCTGATAGAGGACAGGACCCACTTAGCCCCTTGGGGAGACAGAGGGAGAGTTTGCCAGCACACACCAGAGCGCTATATATGTATAGGGACAACCTTACAATAAGTGTCTATCCCTTATAGCTGCTTATATCTGTTATTTTGCCAAATAAGTGCCCCCCTCTCTTTTTTACCCTGTTTCTGTAGTTGCAGGATGCAGGGGAGATTCTGGGAGCCTTCCTACCAGCGGAGCTGTGTGGGAAAAATGGCGCTGTGTGCTGAGGAGATAGGCCCCGCCCCCTTCACGGCGGGCTCTTCTCCCGCTTTTTTCTGGAAAACTGGCAGGGGTTAAATACATCCATATAGCCCAGGAGCTATATGTGATGTATTTTTTGCCAAATAAGGTAAATTCATTGCTTCCCAGGGCGCCCCCCCCCCCCCCAGCGCCCTGCACCCTCAGTGACCGAAGTGTGAAGTGTGCTGAGAGCAATGGCGCACAGCTGCAGTGCTGTGCGCTACCTTATGAAGACAGGAAAGTCTTCTGCCGCCGATTTATGGACCTCTTCTTGCTTCAGCATCTGTAAGGGGGCCGGCGGCGCGGCTCCGGGACCCATCCATGGCTGGGCCTGTGATCGTCCCTCTGGAGCTAATGTCCAGTAGCCTAAGAAGCCCAATCCACTCTGCACGCAGGTGAGTTCGCTTCTTCTCCCCTTAGTCCCTCGATGCAGTGAGCCTGTTGCCAGCAGGTCTCACTGAAAATAAAAAACCTATTTAAACTTTTACTCTAAGCAGCTCAGGAGAGCCACCTAGATTGCACCCTTCTCGTTCGGGCACAAAATCTTAACTGTGGCTTGGAGGAGGGTCATAGGGGGAGGAGCCAGTGCACACCAGCTAGTCCTAAAGCTTTTACTTTGTGCCCAGTCTCCTGCGGAGCCGCTATTCCCCATGGTCCTTTCGGAGTCCCCAGCATCCACTAGGACGTTAGAGAAATATATATTTTCTAAAGCTCTTTTCCTCCTTTTAATTCCTTCCTAGCGGTCACTCTCCCCCTTTTGCGGCTGCCCCAGGCCGGACTTACTAGCAAGAGGGTCTGTGTCTATGCATCTCCCCTTTGTAGTCTCCCTCAGCCCTCCGCTGGCGACGGGAGGGGACGACAGACTATTTGAGCGGGCGGTGGACGCACTTTCCAAACGCCCCGTAGTATGTGGGGATGCTGCCGCTGGCATAGGCGCTGTGTTTCCCTCAGCCCTCCGCTGTGGCGGGCGGGGACGAGAGACTATTTGAGCGGGCAGTGTGAGGTGGACGCAGTCTCAAGCACCCTGTAGCGTGTGGTGATGCCGCTGACCGGCGCGCTTTTCAGCGTGCGGCGGGAGGCCAATCCACCGCTGACAGCTGCGCTGTGTCTCCCTCAGCCCTCCGTCTGTAGAGGAAGGGGGGCGAGCGGGGGAGCTGACATGCAGCGGGAGTATAAGCCGGCCAGGGAGTGTTTGAGCCCGCGCTTGTGTATTTAAAAAGGAGGGGGAGCAGCGGGGGAGCTGCGCTGCTAGCCTGCCAGGGCTTAAGTTATAGGAAGTCTGGAGGCAGCAGCATGCACACTGGCCAGATAATAGTAATATCATTAACCCTCATGTCTGCCTTACTAAGGCCCATATTAACCCCCAGTACTCACTGACCCCTGGAATGCTGACTCTGTGCTCCGGATTTTCCATAGAGAGATGCAGATCCCCTTTATTAGGGATCATTGTCTCTCTAATTCAAAGGCTTTTGTCCCCCTTTTCATTAGGTTGACGCAGCCTGCGTTTTCTGTAATGGAGCTAGGAGCTCCCTTCAGTGCCTGTTACCTCCTAGGCACAATTTTTCAAACTGAGGGATGTGAAGAGGGAGGAGCCGGCTGAGCAGAATATGCTAATTTTAGATTGTGCCACACCTCCGGTTGCAAGCTTCACACCTCTACTGTATAAGACTCCAGTGTCCCCTAGTGGATGAAAGAGAAACTACATTGCCTGGAAATCACTACAGCACATCAATACAACCTCTGACGCAAATGCTCATAAACAGAACAGTGGTGATGGACAACTTTATCACTTTACGACCTTCCCAATGCAGTAAATAAGGGATGACCGTCCCCTGAAACCAGGCAGTGCCAATTATACAAGTGCAGACTCAGCACAGATAACGCAAATCATCCAGTTCTACTGTGCAAATCGTTATCTTTCTGCCCCCTTCCACCACACCTGTTCTGTTTATGCTGACGGGGGTGGAATCATTTGAGCTCGCTACCCCCGGTGTGGGCATCCAGAGAATGTTCTCCAAAAATAGAACCACGTTTAATGTAATTGATGAAAGTAGATGGGATGCCATCCCTCCACTTCCTCCCGGGTGGTACTCGATATACCGGCTGTCGGGATCCCGACCGCCGGAATCCGTCATCTATTCTCCCTCTTGGGGTGTCCAAGACACTCATGGAGGGAGAATAAATTGGACATTTGCATAGAATGTATGTAAAATTTCACGATCTTCGCTTGTAAACTGTGGGTTTGTATACATTTTCATTTTATATAGTAGATATATCTAAAATATAAAAGTGAAAATTTGTCCTTCTGTCTTTCTACACAAACCCACAGTTTACAAGCGAAGATCGTGAAATTTTACATACAAGCGTATTAAAACATGGCGGAGGCAACTAAAACCATTTGAAGTACCTAGCACCCCTAGGGGGGCAGACAGCAGCGCAGAGTATATCAGGAGACAGCATAACTCCGGAATTGCTGCAGCAATGTACTCAAAAATTGGTACACATATGCCTTACAATCTGGGAACAAAACACTGGGAAGACACCCCTAGGGGTGGGACAGCAGCACAGAGTATTTCAGCAGACAGCATAACTCTGGAACACCTGCAGCAATTTACACCAAACTTACTACACATATGACTTACACTCTGGGAACAAACACTGTGGGGGTAACACACCACTAGCACCCCTAGGGGTGGGCCAGCAGCACAGACTATATCAGGACATGCATGATATGTCAGTGATGACAGGGCTGCATGTGACATGGGGTCGATTCAATTCGGCAACAGTTGAATAGCACCGGGAGTTTGCTCCTGACGCTATTCAATTCAGCTCCAGTTAAGTCGGCGATGGCCCATTCTCGCCAACTTAACAGGTAGTTTTGTCGGGAGAACGGGCATTCTCCGACTTAACTACCCGCGGCGCAATGCCGATTCCCGACAGAATCGGCCGTGCGGCAGCACTTTTGTTGGGTTTCTTCTCTCATCCCCCGGGGATGAAAGAAGAATTCACGACAATTGAGGGTCAGTCGACGCTGTATTGAATAGCGTCGGGAGCAAACTCCAAGCGCTATTCAACTGTTGCCGAATTGAATCAACCCCATGATGTGAGGAGGGGACTGGAGGTAGCATGAACCCACACACTGGGGTCGATTCAATTCGGCAACTTAAGAATAGCGCCGGGAATTAGCTCCCGACGCTATTCAATTCAGCTAAAGTTAAGTCGGCGATGTCCTGTTCTTGCCGACTAAACTGGTTAAATTGTCGGGAGAACGGGCATTATCCGACTTAACTCCCCGGCGCGAGGCTGATTCCCGACAGAATCAGCCTCGCGCCAGCCGCGAGGCAGCACTTTTGTCGGGTTTCTTCTCTCATCCCCCGGGGATGAGAGAAGAATTCCCGACAATTGCGGGTAACTAGCAGCTGAATTGAATAGCGTCGGGAGCTAATTCCCGGCGCTATTCTTAAGTTGCCGAATAGAATTGACCCCATTGACAGTTATATAATGGAAGTAACATGGTCACCCAGCAGCACAGAGTATATCAGGAGATACATAATGTGCTGCGGTATATAATAAACTGTATAAAAATGCGATAATTTCACAGGGGCACTGACATGACTGGAGGCAGCAGGAAGCCACAAACAGAGTTGTATAGTGGGAAGAGTAGGGTCCCTTGGGGGACCAAAAAGGAGTCCGGCCACTACACAAAGTGCGTCAGGGAAGCAAGATATGCCTATATACTAGATCTCCAACCAACGTAAATTAACAACAACTATCATTCTAATTTACTATCCTCATCCCGTAGCGAAGCACGGGTATTCAGCTATCTACAATGTTATTTATAGTGTGTGTGTGTGTGTGTGTGTGTGTGTGTGTGTGTGTGTGTGTGTGTGTGTGTGTGTGTATATATATATATATATATATATATATATATATATAAAAATAATCCTATTAGCCGTAGTAAATTGCAGCTCAAATAAAATTAAGAAAATGTGCTTTTATCACGATAAGTCCAGTTATAGCCCTTTTGTTTAGTGCAGCAAATTACTGCTACTCGCACAAGAACACATAGGATCCACAAGAAGCCGTGGACCTATGTGTTTTCGCAGCAGTTAACACAGAATTAGTATTTGGTTTCACCATCCTTTAAATTCCGATATGCGTCGGCATCGGGGTTTATAGAAAAGCCACTTCGGTGGTAATTACCTGCAGTATATTACAGCAGCTAATAGGATACCGCACATAAAACGTATTGTTTAGTACTATAGCTAGGAAAGTTAAATCCAGTGCTGCAGCGCCTTGATGTGTAAAGCTAGTCCACTTGTTAAATGAGTGAAACTTCTGCAGAGTTGAATCCATCTGAAGGCAGAGTACATGCATTCACCTGGATTACCCCTGGTGACCTGTGTGCGATAGCTGAATAAAACCTCTGGAACGGGATCCCATCTCCAGTCCTCAAGTATCACCAACTGGCCATGTTCTGGTGAGGTCTTTAATCATGCACAGGGGAGGTCATATGTTTTGCTGGGTCAGCAATTATCTCACCTGCTTCCACAGACAGAAACCCTCAAAACATGTCCTGCTGGGAAAACTGGAAGTTGAAGTTAAGAACCCCTGACCTTGAGGAATGTATTACATGTGTATGCTGTGATAATCCAAGTCCTGAGTCTAGCTAAAAATTGTCCTTTTGAGGGCAGTTTATTAGAGTACCATACTCCTGCGACTAGCAGAGACACGCCAAACATTTATCTGTTCCGAGGCTGACCTGAGGTTGAGGCCAGTGACGTCAAACTCGTCCTTCGCCCACTACTGAGTACAACACTGGTCCAGAGTAGAAGACTAGTGAGGAATTGGCCATAATTAACCAGGTAGTGTTACAGCGGCATGACCACATATATCCAGGTGGTGGCAGGGACTCGCCCTACTACAACGCGATAAGAGGAGTATGTAACAGGCAGTTACTGAGTAATAGCGACTGCCTTTACCCCTGGAGTGGCGCAGTAAAACCTCTCAAGGAAGAGCGAGCGACTCCTCAATCTATAAACAGACGGTGTAAGGCCACCCAGTCACGCACATCACACATCTGATTTTGTCAAATTCAATGTAATTGTAAAGAGCTACAGTACATATATTGCATACGACAATTACAGGATCTAATAGCAAAGTCTGAGGGCAATATTAAATGGATATATCGCTCCCGATGTCCCATCTAAAGTGACGGGAGATAACGGGGTGATATTCAATTGTCCACCGTTATCGTCCCTATCGCGCACATAGATGACGGCTTTGGTCATGTAAAGCAGTTAAACTAAAGTCATGAGCGCGAGTTAGAAAAATCCTGTTTGGGCGCCCAAATGGGACACTTTTCGCGCAAATCAGTTCGCCACCCCCAGGGGTAGCGAGCTGAAATAGTGATATCGCACCAGTCGGCAGAAACATTTAAATAGCTGCTGGCAGGCGCAATAAAGGGTGGGAGTGGGCAGCAACAATTGAATTCCACCCGGAGAATTCTAAAATGTCATATTTAAATATCATTGGCAATTTAATTCTGCAACAGATTTACTGTAAGGGATAAATCTGCTTTACACCAATTTCTTTACCATACCAAACACCATAAGAATTGCTCCATTTTGCACCCCCTAATGGTAGCCCCTATTTCTCCCTATTAGTATGGCCATCAACAGCACTTTACACTCTCAGTACAAATACAAGACACAAACGAAACATTGAGCGGAGAATATAATTGTTTTCCCCGCAGTTGCCACTAGATGGCACCCAACAGACAAAGCAATTTAATTGGGTGCGATTTGCTGCGGGAGTGGGGGACACACATTTCAGCTCACAGCCCACGGAGGCGTTCTGAAATTTGTTAAAAACCTGGTCTGTTTGGGCACGACATGAGCCCACAAAAAAAAACATTTCAATAGCACCCCGTGATCTCCTGTACTTTAGAGGGGAGATTGGGCGCACATAAACAACTGAATTGCCCCTTTAGCACTAATCGTGCCCTTTATTTTTGCTAGCAACCTTCTGCCATGCGCAGAAATCTGCAAAAAGTCAGGCTTCTGGACGCTCAAACACAGGCTGCCCAGTAGTGTGCATGGGCTCAGCCGCTTTATACACCTAAACCAGATTTAATAGGGCGCAACTTGTAAAATAATATATGCTGGATACAAAGACGCAGTTGCAGTGCCTTTTGCATCCACCTCTGAACTCGTCTCAGAGCGTATCACAGCATAAGAATACAGCTGCATGTATGAGCGTAGTAAGATATTTTTTGGGGGGAAACAAATAACTGATGCTAACTATTTACATAAACTTATAATAATAAAAATTAAATTGTGTCTGATCCCGAATGTCGAAAACTCTAAAGGCACTACGCGACGAGGAACGACTATACCGTTGAACGATATAGTGCGTACAAACTGAACGTTATCTTCAATGATAACGTTCAGGGACGTCACCTCCGGCATTCCCCAACATGCAGCTCAGCCTGACATTGACGAGTTGAGCTGCATGTCAGCTCAATATTGGTAATCGCTGAACGGCGTGCGGGAGTGCGCCTCGTTCATCGGTCACCAATATCACACCCCATACACACTGGACGATATAGGCTTAAAAATAAACGATAATGACATTTATGTCATAGTTAATTTTTTAGGCTAAAATCACCTAGTGTGTACCCCCCTTAAGCCCACAGCGTAATTGTACATGATCAGTGTTAGGCTACTCATAAACCCCATCTTTTTCATAACTGTATTTATTGAGTGAATGATGCATATACCCCATCTTAAGCTAAGTTGGCTGACCCATCTGCGTTCCTGTCACTTGACTACGATCCATCATTAGTTCTGGTTTATCTGCATTCAACCTCAGCCAAGTAGCACGCATCCGCTCCTCGAGCTCATAGCCAATGAGAATTTATAGAGGGTGCGTGGGATACTGGCGGTAGTGCAGGCCATGATGTCTGATTACTTATACAGCCTACATGGGAGATAGGAGAGCCCTCTGGAACACTGTATAACACAGGTATGTGGTGCAGATGAGTCTTCCTGCTGAACCCTACCAGTGAGAAATGATTGGCACCAATAAAGGACTTTGCCATCCAGGGGTCCATTCAAACAGGGGAAACACACAGGCAAAGCCCACAATGAGCCCTTTACCAGCACCATTCGTTGCTCCAATATCATGCCTGTTAGTCTGCAGCAAGGAATGGGAGCATATAGTGTGATTATGTACCACATGGACGCAAATACCTGAACCCACCCCTAAGAATCCCATTGTCACAATCCTTGGGTGGATTGATGGATGTCTATCCTTACTATGGAACTGGTTAGACCCAGTTCAGGGGAGCGTGCCGGTGGTGCTCACAAGGGACCCCCATAAGGAGGTTTGTTCTATGCTGCATCAGACATGCAGGTCGCGGCCCTCTGAATGGGTTTCCTAGTACAGGAGCTGGTGTACACTGGAGTGGATTCTAGTAAATTGTTGTGAGGCATATTTACTTGGGAGACAATAGACTGGGTTGGAGTTGGTCGGGTAGGTCAGGAGTAGGTAGGCACCAGGGAGCCGGATCATGAACACAGGGTTGTCAGGGACCAGGAACGGAGCACAGGGAAGACAGGAAACAAGAACAGCACACACAGGAAAATACTGGGAGGCACTAAGGCAGATCGCTGGAGCAAGGTAACAGAGCCTATACGCTGGCACCGTCTTGTGCTCAGAAACACCCTTTTATGGGGAGGAGATTCCAATTTTGCATCAAACGTGATGTCACGTTTGGCGCTCGTCTCTTTACATTTTACACAAGATGGCGCAGGCGCCCCTAGGGAAGCCGCAATCACCTGTGCACTCTTACACTGCAGCCGGAAGAATCCGGAAACAGGAACCTTGGTAGCGGGTGCCGATGGACTCTGTCCACCAACTGGGATCCCAGCACTGCTGGACCTGGTAAGAGAACGCCGGTGTCTGGCTAACTATGACACCTTCGGATATTGAAGGCCGCAGAGATTCACTGTAAATTGTTCCAATTTTAGGCGTTTCGTCTGATTGCTAACCATTTTACTTCAGTATCTAATTCAGACAAATTAGATATTTTATGATAAACCATCCGACATTGGCAGTCAGGTGATACCACAGTGCTGTGACGATACACACATTTAACTGAAAGACTCTCACTGATCACTAAACTTGTACAAGTATAAAGCTAAAATTATTCAGAGTGCTACTGTCCAGATGGGAATTGACAAATAATACTTTTAATACTTTCAATAGCAAACAATCACATTGATACTGTATTAAAAAGATTCAGCTGTTTCACTTAATGTTTCTATTCTTGCAACAATTGTTGCTATCTCCGTGTTCTCTACTATCAGGATTCCAGAAACACTATGGGGGTAATTCCAAGTTGATTGCAGCAGGAAATTTGTTAGCAGTTGGCCAAAACCATGTGCACTGCAGGGGAGGCAGATATAACATGTGCAGAGAGAGTTAGATTTGAGTGTGGTGTGTTCAATCTGCAACCTAATTTGCGGTGTAAAAATAAAGCAGCCAGTATTTACCCTGCACAGAAATAAAATAACCCACCCAAATCTACCTCTTTCTGCACATGTTATATCTGCCTCCCCTGCAGTGCACATGGTTTTGCCCAACTGCTAACAAATTTCCTGCTGCGATCAACTTGAAATTACCCCCTATGATGATAGTATATTGTAGCAATCCTCCCATCTAAAAAATTATTAGATTTGTGTATCAACAACACGCTCAATGTCCACACAGAGTTCCAATAATTATACAGTATATAATCAGTATGATATAGATGAAGCAAAAGAGAGTGACTTGATTGCACTAGTCACAATAATGCAGTGTATGACTTTCTCACCCAAACTGCCAGTTGCTCTCAAAGACAGCCAAAGGGTCTCCAGGCGAGTGCTCCAAATTGTACTGTGGGTCATTAACGGCACGCTTCCACATTTAGCTCACCCGCTCCACTTGAGCTGTGATAGTGTGAAGTCTCCTCTGTCCCACTGGATAGCAACTCCCTCCGGCAGACCAGGTGTGTATGTACACTGCAACACCGGGCGTCTCTCCCCCTTCTTTACGCGTTTCTCCGTCTTAGACCATCAGCGGCTTCCTCAGAAGAATTCTGAGGAAGCCGCTGATGGTCTAAGGCGGAGAAACTTTAGAGGGGAAAAAATTATTTGCAGATAATGTCCTATTGTAAAACACTGTCTACTACATTTATAAAAATAGAAAATATATTTTCAAATACTATTAGGTCGACCATACGCACAGATGTGTCCTCCTACATTGTTGCTGCAGACAAGTTAAACAGCCCTACTAGTCGCATCCTATTGTGCATTTTTTACCCTGAAAATGCCACTCACTCGCATTGGACTGTGCATAGGATGCATAAGCAGCTGATTGAAATGATCTGGGCATGCCTATAGTCTGTGGATGACTGCGGCTGTATCTGCATACGAAATGCTACGTTACAGTAGCATGGCTATGCAAATAAGTCTCATTTTCAGCAATAAAAGATGCCCGACGTAAGCAGTGCTGCACAGGACATGCCAACCTACTCATGCCAGGCATCTCACGGTGCGTGACTTACTGAGGCTGAACGTATGAGGACATATCGTACACATCCTTGTAGATCTGGCAGACAAAAAAAATAATCCTGTACAAAGCACACTTACAGGGGTAAATTTACCAAGATGGGAGTTCTATTTAAGATGGGATATTGCCCATAGCAACTATATTCCAGGTATTATCTTCTAGAGGGTGCTATATAAATGAAAAGTAAAATCTAATTGGTTGCTATAGGCAACATGCCATTTTAAATAGAACTCCCATTTACCCCACAGTATCTTAGAGAAAAGGATTCCACATACTTTTTACCTCTAAATCCGCACCCCCACTCTCTTGCTCTCTATTCCACCCCGCCTCCCCCGTTCTCCCTTCCCCTCCACTGTTTTTATCCCCCTAACCCTATTCTCTTGCTCTCTATTCCACCCCGCCTCCCCCGTTCTCCCTTCCCCTCCACTGTTTTTATCCCCCTAACTCCATTCTCTTGCTCTCTATTCCACCCCGCCTCCCCCGTTCTCCCTTCCCCTCCACTGTTTTTATCCCCCTAACCCCATTCACTTGCTCTCTCTACCCATGTTCCTCCAACTCTCCCCCTCTGCTCTCCATTTTCCATTGTCAACAAATACAGTATATGGAATCTGCTCGATAGAACTGTACAACCTCCCTGCTGCACTCTAGTGTGCAGCCGTCATGTCACAATTAGCATCTTCATACAATAGATAATCTGCAAGATACCAGCAACAGATCACGCATCTCACAGGTTGAACTATGTTCTTAATGACATGTGAAGTTGGGGAATGCAACATAGCTATAGAAGAATGACGCATTCACGCATATAAATGCATTCAACAAAGCCGCAGTCTATGGGAAGCCAAAAGAAAGGAAAGCAAAAGCATAAGATGCATGCGCCCAAAAACATTCAAAACACATGAAATGGGGAGCAATACAGATTTTATTTGGAAGTTTACTGAATAGAAAAAAAAGGTAATTTAACAACAACTTAAATCTTAAAGCATCCAAAAGTGTTATGGTGTGTACACAGAGATTTTCTTACAATTTTGACTACATAGTCAAAATAGTAAGAAAAGTTAATGCAGATCGCAAGGTGAAAGTCACCTTGCGATCCCGATTCTATGCTGATGCGCAGTCGGCATCGCAAGCACGTGACTGTGCTTGCGATATGGACTATGTGCGATTTTGGCTGTCAATTTTGACTCTCTCTTCTATAGAGATAGTCAAAATTGACTTGCCTGCACAGTCTATCTCTATAGAAGAGATAGTCAAAATTGACAGCCAAACTCGCACACAGTACATATCGCAAGCACAGTCATTATGTGCTTGCGATGCCGACCTAGCCCCTGTCGCATAGTGACAATCGGACATAGCCCGAATCTCACCGTGTGTATGGGCCTTTATGATCCTAGTAGTTAATTGAAAAGGTGGTCAGGGCTCAGCTGCAAAACTCCACTGGGGTGAATCAAATTGCTTTAGGGTGCCTGTATTTATTGAGTGGCCCAAGTGCTTGCGGCCACCAATTACTTATCACATATCTCACACCAGAGTACCCTAGATTTAGACACAAAGGGGAGAATTAAATTGTTTATGCGCAACCACACGCGCCCCATCTCCCGTCTAATGAGTGACGAGAGATTGCGGGGCGCAATTCAATTTTTTTGCACCCGGAAGTGCAGAGTTCAGCTGCGTAAAACAGTTAAACTCAACCAGTTCTGGGCTCGAAGTGTAAAGCGCCATTTGGGCATCCAAACAGGTTACTTTTTGCACATTTCTTCTCGCCAACACAGGGGACTGCAAGAAGAAATGTGTCTCCCTGCAGCTAATTAATTGAATTGCTCCGTTGGGTTTCATCTAGTGGCAGCCACAGGGAACAAAAAATAATAATAATAATTCCCCCCCATTGTGGATCAACATATACTGGGCACGCTGTGTTTTGGCAGACAAAAACCTGACTTTGGGCAGATTTCTGCTCCCCACGTCAGGGTGCGAGCAAAAATAATATGCACCTATGGCACTCCCTCCCATCAGCAAAACAAATGAATATCGCCCATCAGGTTACCATTACTTAAGGGTGCCCAAAAACAATTTAACTTCCCCCATATGAGGTCATATTAAGCACAGATAATTTACCTAGTACCACAGTCCATTTGATTATTCCATCTGTGCACAAGCATTGATATTTTTAAAACCTAGACTTAGGGTACCTTGAGAACCATTAGAAAATACCTAGAGCAGGCATTCCCAACCACGGTCCTCAAGGCACGCCAACAGTGCAGGTTTTAGAGATATCCAGGCTTGAAAACAGGTGACTTAATTAGTACCTCAGTTATTTTGATTTAACCATCTGTGCTGCAGCCTGGATATCACTAAAACCTGCACTGTTCGTGTGCCTTGAGGACCGCGGTTGGGAATGCCTGACCTAGAGTGAATCACAGGTGTACCTACTGTTTATGGGCTGCATGAAAGCCGTATTCTGAATGGGATGCGGTCAAGATGCCGCCGGCCGGAATCCTGGCGGTCGAAATACCCGAAATACCGACGCCGGAATCCCGACCGCCGCAATCCCGACATATTCTCCCTCCGTGGGTGACACCCATAGAGGGAGAATATAATAGTGTGTCGAGCGTAGCGAGGCACCGTGCCCGCAGCGTGGCGAGCGAAGCGAGCCCACAAGGGGCTACGTTCCGCTCGCCACCCCTGTCGGGATTGTGCGGTCGGGATTCCGGCGTCGGTATTTCGACCGCCGGGATTCCGACCGGCGGGATTTAGTACTGATCCCTTCTGAATGTCTAATCTCAATACAATCTGCTCTATCTCTCTCTTCAAAAGAGACTTTAGTCCATATTGAATTGTTCTGGGTAAATAGTGGCAAAATTCAGTACCTAACAACTCGTTTTCTTGCACCCTTTATGTGATGCAAGGGAAGACTGGCGGTATCGCTACATGTCGCCATTCCGATAGTATTTAATGGCCATCACCAGCTAAACCATCCCCATAGTCTGCTTGTGAAGCTCTTAAAAAAAATCTTACTTACCACTAGACTCATGAACCTAGCTTATAGACTAAGCATAGCCGACAGACACTAGAGGTGTACACAGAAATAAATAGAAGATCCACACCAATCAAAACACAAACAGTCCCCGCCCCCGATAGTAACCTGACCCGGCATTTTGCCGGGTCGGGAAGCCAGTCTGCAAGGGTCCAATGCCGGGTCACACCCAGGAAGGACCCGTATCCAATTCCCAGGTGCGACCCGTCATTGCGATGTGAAAGCGGCATAACTAGTTTACTAATCATGTATGGATATCCCTACAACATGGGACGGTTTGGGAACGATTAATCCGTCGGAGCAATTCAGTTGTTGCGCTGATCTAGCACCCATTACTTGGGCAATCTTTAAAAACAATCTAGCAAGGCTGGAGTGTTTCCAAATGAGGTGCTTACAAAACATACCACAAGTCAAACTAAGACCACTGGAGAAATTATAACATGTGAAAAATATGCCAAGACCAACCCACGACCAAATCAGCGTTTAAAGTGGTTCGAACATGTCTGCAGAGTGGAGCCTAAAAGAATACCATACCAGTGCATAAATAAAACAGGCCAGGATGGATATAAACTAGCACGTGATGCACCAAAGAACACATGGCTAAAGCAGGCTGGCCAAGACCTTCAACCATTGCACTTCCATATTGATGATGCCAAGCATGCCACACTAAACCAATCCCAGTGGTGTGTGGTGATGAAAGATTTCCTGCCTTTGACTGCGACTGCAAGCTTACCCAACCAGCTCTAACCACAATTAGGTCTTAAGTCTACTGCTGATGCCTAATGGCCCATCACCAGCAATTGAAATCCCCCTAAGAGATTTGAGGAACACCTGATAAGTGAAACAACAATTGTAGCAGCTGGATGAAAAAAGCGGGCATTTGTATTACAAGGCGGCCGCACCATAGCTGCCAGTAATAGGCCAGTCTTTGGTAAATGTCTTTCCTGTACAGCTACCATTAATGTGCTATGGCTGAAATAAGAAGACAGTGGAAACAGAGACACACGAACAAGTCACTGAAAAACCTTTCAAATGGTCATATGATGGCAACCATGATTGTCCTTTATTATTTATAATAACTGAACTTCCATCCTCTTCTGGTTCTGGAGAAGGCAGGAACACTTACGATTAACTACCAACTGAAAAGTAGCCTGGTTTCTAGCCTTATAATCATGCTCAGAGATGGAAACAGAGAAGGACTCTTGCACCCATGAGCAGCAGCATCTGCCATCACGAAAAAGCCAATGGGGTCGATTCAATTCAATGACAGTTGAATAGCGCCGGGAATTAGCTCCCGGTGCTATTCAATACAGCACCAAGTGACAGTCAATCATCGGGAATTCTTCTCTCACCTCTAGGGGATGAGAGAGGAAATCCGACAAAAGTGCTGCCGCGCGGCCGACGCGAGTCTGATTCTGTCGGGAATTAGCATCGCCGCGGGGAGTTAAGTCAGAGGATGCCCGTTCTCCCGACAAATCAACCTGTTAAGCCTGGGAGAACGGGCATTCGCCGACTTAACTTGAGCTGAATTGAATAGTGCCGGGAGCTAATTCCCGGCGCTATTCAACTGTCGGTGAATTGAATCGACCCCAATGCAGATAACCAGAGCGATCACAATGTTATCAGTGGCAGCTGAACCCAATGGATCCAGCATCTGAACAGTGACAGTATCCAGAAGGTCATCTAAACCAGTGCTTCTTGAATTGAGTCTTGGGGACACACTAGCAGTGCATGTTTTCCATATCTCCTCCCAGAATCAAATGTGAAACAATTAGTATAACCTGTAGAATTAGTGTGTCAGTCAGTAATAAACACACCTGTGCTCCAGCAAGCAGATATGGAAAATATGCAGTTAGTGTGTCCCAAGGACTGGATTTGAGAAGCACTGCTCTAAACCAGTGGTTCTCTGTCTTCAGGACCCCAAACTGTTCATGTTTTCCAGGTCTCCTCACAGAATAATTAGCCCCACCTGCGATCTTTTAAAATGTGTCCGTAAGTAATGTCTACACCTGTGCACCTGCTAGGTGACATGGAAAACATGAACTGTTTGGGGTCCAGAGGATAGAGTTTGAGAACCATTGCTTTAAACAACTTGGTCCCAGATGTAATGACGCTGTCCAGCACCACTTTGTAAATACTCTGCTGCCTTCACACGGGTTGGGTTTGGGTGACCGGTGTTTGGGATCCCACCAGTCACCATACTGACAGCAGGATCCCGAGCTTTAGATTGGCGGGGAGGGGGAGCACAACGAGGACCCTTGCGGGCTCGGTGGCTCGCCACAGGTTCTATTCCCACTCTGTGTGTGTCGTGGACACCCACGAGTGGGAATAGTCCCTGCCAGTTGGCATTCCAACTGTCAGGCTGTAAAGCAGGCGGGATCCCGGCGTCTGTATAGTGACCACAGGTCACATAACTACATCCCTTCACAAGTACTGTACTGATTTTACATTTGTGAGCAGGAGAAATTGTGGGGATTCATGGCACAGAGCTGCTGCATGACATCCAATATCTGCCGAACACAATTCTAACATTTGGTACCAATTCAATGAAATGCAAGGTTCTTGCAGTGGCATAATGTGTTATATTTCCGTGCAATGCCCTTTGCTTGCACCTCCGAGCAACATTTTTATCACTGGCATTGCTTGTACTAGGCACGGCACCATAAACGGGCACAGAAATGTAACAGGCAAGGCTACTCCTGGCTAATACCCCTTTCACACCGCACAAATAACCCGATATCGACCCGGCATATTGCCGGGTCAACGTGCGGTGTGAAAGCGTCATAGTCGAAATCCCGGGTCGCCTTACCCGGCAATTCAACCCGGGAATAAAGAAGTGTTATTCCCGGGTTGAATACCGGGTCAATGGCAGCGTAAACGGGCTCCACCCATTCACTACAACAGGGAGAGGCGGCGCGGAGATGATCTCATCTCCCAGCGCCACCTCCGCTGCCAGCCTTCCCCCGTCGCTATGGCAATCCATCCGGCATATTGCCGGGTCGGGGGGAAGCTAGCAGTAGCGTCCAATGTCAGATCCCACTCGGGAAGGAGCCGTTTTCATTTCCCGGGTGGGATCCGGCATTGGCGGTGTGAAAGGGGTATAAGTGTAGCAGCACAGTGGTTAGCATTACCATCATGACTTAAATTCCTAACAAAGGCAATATATGTGTGGAGTTTGTATGTATTCACTGTGTTTGCATAGATTTCCTCATAGCAGACTTGTAAGCGACTTCTGATAAATTAACCGTAGTGTCCGCTAGATAGGGTACATAGGTTGTAAGCTGCGCTGGGGCAGGTACTGATAGGAGACATGTCCTGTGTACACTGCTGCAGACTATGCATGCACTATGGAAATACCCAATCATATACAGTGCCATGGACAGATAGCAGAAGCCACCATTCACCTAACAGGAGAGCCTGGGGCACACCACAGCACTGCTCCCGCCGGAGGAGACAGTAACCAGTGGACAATAGGCATGATACGTGAGCTGGGTAGCAGCAGGCACCGGGGGACAGTGCACACATGACGCAGCCAGGAACATACAGCGCAGGGACACAGGACCGTGTGTACGGGCCCACAGCAGGGAACACGGCCGTCTCCGGCCGCCAGCAGGGACCCCTCACCTGATCCAGGTTCCCATCGCTGCCGCTGTCCTCTGTGTCCGAGTGAATTACTACTCGGCCCTTCCGCTTCTTCACCATAGCGGCGGCGGCTGCAGCTTAAAGCGCAGCGCGGCCCACACACCGGAACCGCCGCTTACACACACAAGGGGCACTGCGCATGCTCTCCACACGGCTCCGCCCAACAATGCTCTGCGACGTCACGCAGGAGCCGACGGCCTCTCCCGTGACGTTTTCAGTGGGCGGGAACTTGTACGTCTAGCGTTCCGCCGACTAGCGACACCTGTAGGATGGATTAGGAATTGCAGGAGACATACTTCAGGAAATAAAGAATTTCTTAGCAATCAGCCTGAGTAGACACAATGGGGGGATATTCAATTGTTTGAAAAGTCAGTTGGGTATATGTTTTTTTCCTAACAGACAGGAAAAAAACAGACACCCAACCGACTTTTCAAACATTTGAATTCCCCCCAATGTGTCAGTTTGCCAAAGTAGCAACAAATTATATCAATGTTAAAATGTAACTGAATTTATTTACGTTTTGAGTCACAATGCTCCTAGTTCATTAAGAACTCAGTACCAATATTCATCCAAGCCTTTGCTGGGACACAACCAGGGACCGTATTCTCATCTGCATCGTTTATCCAAAGTTACATATTTTGTTATATGTGATTTTTATCTGTACCTTTCATGGACCTCATTTGTTGCTGCTTTGACAAACTGACATGTTTGGCGGTATAAAATTGCTATAGCGCGCCAAATCTCCCGTCTAAAGTGACGGGAGATCGCAGGGCGACAGTTTATTGTTCCCCGTTATCGCTAAAGCAGCGCTGGTCGGGAGCTACTCTTCAAGTGCAAAGGCATCGCCGCTGTGCGATGTCATTGCACTTCTGCAGGGGGGGGGGGCGCACTGACATGCGGGGCGGGATAGCCCTGTTCTGGGCGTCCCCCCACATGTCAGTGTGAATGATCATAGCTGTGCTAAATTTAGCACGGCTACGATTATCTCGGAATGACCCCCAATATACAGGCAATTACAATAGGGGTTGACTACACCATGAACAAAGTTACCACACACGAAGGGAAATGGTATGGAGTACATGTCTGTAAATGTCCAGATATATTCTCAATAGCTGTGTGTGTGTTTTTTTTTTTTTTTTGTTTTTCAAGACATATTAGGGCAGATTTATTAAGCTCAGGGAAGTGATAAAGTAGAAGGTGATAAAGGACAAGCCAATCAGATCCTAACTACCATGTCACAGGGTGGGTTTGAAAATAGTATTTTTCATCCAATATAACAAATAAAATCTGCACCATATATTTGAGGTAAAAATGGAACCGTACCGTGCCAAGCTCCCAGCAAGGAGCAATTGAAAGAGCAATTAATGGAAGGTTCCGGTACCCTTCCTTCCTCCCTCCAAGCTAATGACCAGCAACCGGACACGGTGTGTTCCTTTTAATTAGTGGATGCAGGTAGATGGACCAGAACGCTGTCTTTTTAAGAAATATTACACTATATGCACTACTTTTATCTTTTGACATATATTCCATTGATACTTTTGCAAAGAGGAAATCAAAACTGAAGGAATCAGAGGACAATGGGGCAGATTTATTAAGCTCGGTGAAGTGATAAATTGGAAGGTGGTAAAGGACCAGCCAGTCAGCTCCTAACTGTCATTTATGATTTTAATTTATTTATGGGAAATAAATGGTGACTTTTTAAGAAATATTACACTATATGCACTACTGTTTTATTTTTTACATATATTCCATCGATACTTTTGCAAAGAGGAAATCAAAACTGAAGGAATCTGAGGACAAAACATCTTGGAAAAAAAACACACAGCTATTGATAATATATCTAGACATTCACGGACATATACTCCATACCATTTTTCTCTATATTGTGTGTGGTAACTTTGTTCATGGTGGTAGCGCCTAAGGTGTATTCAACCCCTATTGTAATTAAATGTAAAATATATGGAGATGTGTGTAATACATAAGTATGTTGTTTGTAAAAGTTTTATTTTTCCAGCATTTACATGGCACCACATGTGATAATTTTTGCAAACATTCATAGTAAATAAATATGCTAAACATGAAGCCAGTGTCTTACAGTTCAATACAATATAGAAAAAGTACAGTGTATATAAACATAGTTACGCCAGCAAACAGCACTTTAAAAAGTATCAAGGTGGCTGATAACCTAAGGATTTTGTGGCATCACAGGGAGTATTGTAAAGAAGATAAGTACTGAAAGAGGCATAAAAGCACATGCTAGTGTGAGCTCACATTATTATTATTATTATTAATTTTTATTATTATTATTATTATTATTACAGATTGAGTATCCCTTATCCAAAATGCTTGGGACAAGACGTATTTTGGATATCGTATTTTTCCGTATTTTGGAATAATTGCATACCATAATCAGATATCATGGTGATGGGACCTAAGTCTAAGCACAGAATGCATTTATGTTTCATATACACCTTATACACACAGCCTGAAGGTAATTTTAGCCAATATTTTTTATAACTTTGTGCATTAAACAAAGTTTGTGTACATTGAGACATCAAAAAACAAAGGTTTCACTATCTCACTCTCACTAAAAAAAAAGTCTGTATTTCGGAATATTCCGTATTTCAGAATATTTGGATATGGGATACTCAACCTGTATTATTATTATTATTATTATTATTATTATTATTATTATTATTTTATTTTGTCTTTTGTTTGGTAAAATATGTGTTGTTTAGTGATTATTGAATAGTTCAATATGGCACACATCAACTTAGGAGTAATGTGTTTGCACATTTGTATTTAGTTCTTTTTTTATAAAATGATTAAAAAATGCATCCTATGCTTTTACGGTCTCTAAAAAGTCACAAAGGCCTTCTGGCCCTGTCTCCACTCATACTGAAGCAGAGGATGCTGCTGATGCTGGGAAGTACATTAGCAATGGGTGTGTTCTCACATTAAGGTTGAACCAATAATAAATCTAATATTTATTTTAAAAGGACCATCCACACATGTATTGCCACCGCGGAAGCGTTCTGGGTGTGTCTTGCAGAGCAGCACAAGAGCCTCCACCACAACGACGCATATCACAGGTCTCAGATGTGCCCCCACAGCAACTGCTTGACAGTCCGCAGCCCTTGTCACCGCATTCCCCACACCTGCCTGGTGAGTTGATTTGCACAATCACACAACACACATATTTACACACACACTTTACCCTAATATAAACAGTGCTAAAATTTCTGTAAGATTGTTTGGCCTTAACAACCCATCACATGAAACTTGACATTTATGTTGCACCTTCTAGAAGGGAACACACTAAATGTGATTGATTGATTGATTGATTGATTGATTGATTGATTGATTGATTAATTGATTGATTGATTTGTCCTAAATTCCACATTTAGTTGAAATTCAAGCTTACTTATAATACACCATTGAATTTTCACATTTAAGGAAGCAACTTAGTGGCCAAATTTAGTGGTAAATATTCCCCCGCAAACTAAATGGACATTATTGCCTCAAAATACTTAGCTAAACAAATTTGAGGTTCATATGTTGACCAAAGGCCAAAATATATTAAAAAATATATAGTAAAAAAAAAAAAAAATTCCAATAAAAACTAAAATAGTAGCACTAGTAAACATTACACATATCATATTCTTCATTACCAAATTTAGTGGTAAATATTCCCCCGCAAACTAAATGGACATTATTGCCTCAAAAGACTTAGCCAAACAAATTTGAGGTCCATATGTTGACCAAAGGCCAAAATATATAAAAAAAAATATAGTAAAAAAAAAAAATTCCAATAAAAACTAAAATAGTAGCACTAGTAAACATTACACATATCATATTCTTCATTAAGTAATAAAATAATACTTACACACAACTGGTTTCTCTTTTCAGCAGACACCAATCTTCAGCCAAGTCAGCCAGGCCAACTGCAGGAATCAGACAATAAAGAAACATTTACCCTCAATCTCACAGCTATACCACCGCCTGACCAAACATCCACACATTTTGCAACTCCGCCCACTCAACAGACACCTGAGTAGGACAGAAGCCCTTCCACACATATACCACAGACTCAAGACCAGGCATTTTGGGACAGCGGGTCCACCCAGCAAGCCAATAATTTAGATTGTTTGCGTAGGCAAACCCAATTTATTTCCAGTCTTGCCCATCACATTCCAAGACTCTGCAGAAGCAACAGCAGACAAACAACAGAACAAACCAGAATGGCAAACACCCTGGAACTAATGAGGGCAGACAATAATTGAATGAGAGATACGTACCAACGAGTTATGGATGCAGGGGGTGGATTGGCCATATGGATCACCAGGAAGGTTCCTGGTAGGCTGACGTGTCTGTGGGGCCTGTTTTGTGTGTTGTCATGTTGCCCCACCCCCCACATGACAGGAAGCCTACCACACTCAGTACGCTGCATTGTCCGCATTCATTCTACCACTTCTAAAAAATTGACAGGGCCATTTTTAGTTCCCAATCTGTCCCTGGTCTCAGACACAACTGCAGCAAAAGATGCATAGAAGGGTGTAACTGCGTACAGTCAGGTCCTATGAGGAGAGATCCCCTCAACAGACCACACCCCCATTAGGGCTGCTTCCATAAATTTCCCGGGCTGGTTTTGCATCCCAATCCACCGCTGGATGACAATCACAGCAGAGGCGTAACTCTGGGAGGCAACGGAGTCATCTGCCGCCGGGCTCCTGCTCTAAAGGGGGGCACCTCTCCTCCCATCCTCTGAAACCATTCAATTGAGTTGATTGATAGCCGCTGCTATCTCTCCAGTGGCGGACTTCCTCACTGGTCCCTCCACCTTACAAGTCACAAACTATTTGCTCCTGTATAGGAAATATGAGAATTCTAACTATATGAAGATACTTCTCTGACAATTACACATAACTTCATATGGTTAGAATTCTCAGGCTTCCTATACAGGAGCAAATAGCTCCATCAGTAAGGTGTTATCTAAATATAGGGGGGAGGGGGGGCACTGATAGTTATCTTGCCTCCGGGCAACTAGGATGAACTTACCCCACTGAATCACAGGCTCCATCAAACCTACTCGCAGATCTTAACTGCAACACTAACAACACAAGACACCATGGTCAGAATCATGGAGAGCCACACGTCTGCAACTAGAGACTTAAATGTGACTCTTACTACACTTACACAGCATCTCACTCATCAAGGTGAACACACAAGTTCCAGTTCCGCAACCACAACCCCCTTAGTGTCACCTGTAACGTCCCCACCCAGACGTTCTGGTCGAACTCGACCAGACACCAGTGGTAAAGGGCCATCCAGCTCACGAGGACGACCTGCTAAATAAATGATAAGAATCATGTGTTAAAATTAATCATTGTTAATTTTGTGCAAGTTGCATTTTTTAATTTGTACAAGTATGAGAATTGGTTATTTTTGGTTTACTAATGTACTTCTTTTACAAATTCACAAGTAAAAACATGATAAAGTTGTATGTGTATTTTTAATTGAACAATTTAACAACAGTTCTTTAAGTAAATAATATGCATGGTCACAATCAAGCTACATAGATTACACATGCAGCAGAGGATAAGTATTTATATAGAGAAAAGTGTATTTAACATTACATAATTCTATTAGGTTACATTACCTTAGGGCAGTGGTTTCCAAACATTTTTGAATCACGGCGCCCTAGAATCTCAGATTTTTTTTCACGGCACCCCTAGGCCACAAATGTCTTACTGAGAAATGTAGAAAGAAATATTACATTAAGTAGATCGCGTTTATATGTCATCCTTAGGGTCAGTTATGTGGTGAGGGACAAGATTTGCTTCTGTTTGGCCACATATTTTATGACTGGCAGCCACCAGCACTGGTTTTGCCTATTATATTGACCATGAATAATTTGAATTGGTCCTGGACCACCAACCCAGGGCACCCCTGCAAGTGTCCCGAGGCACCCCAGGGAGCCACGGCACACAGTTTGGGAACCTTTGCCTTAGGGAGATGTTTATGCATGAGGTAACATTCACACAAAAAAAATAAACACAACATAAATGCTGTGCAATTATAATGTTTAAAAGAACCGTACTGGATTTTATTTGGAAAAAAAAAAAGATAATGCATTCCCCAAAATGTGTACTATTGTTAAAAACATAACAGGTATCCAAAAATACACACACAATACATACAAAACCATACAGGAATATTATAACACGTACCTTCGTAATTGTAGAGTAGTGATAGATGTGAAACACGCCAGCCAAAAGCAGTTCTATTTGAAATGTGAACTTTTGTACGATTCCAGACATTTTGTGGCAGAGTTTAAGGTATTTCTGGCTGAAAACATAAATACGAATCCTTTGTAAATGACTGTGTTCTATTAATTAACAACCGTTTTTGACCGATGGTCTATTAATTCCTATTTGTGTATGCGACTGTAAAAAAAAATACGAATGCACCAAACACTGCTGAGTATCTAGTTTAGTAAATTCCCAAGATGCCACTTGTAAAAAAAAAATGCAACTCGAATGAATTCGAATTAATTCGGGACCTTAGTAAATATACCCCCAGGTCTACTGCTATCCTTGCTGTGTTCTCTGTGATATCCCATGTGTAACACTGCAATATCATTTGGGGCATATTTATGCAGTAGTAAAAAGGGTGGTGAAGTAGGCCAGTGGAGAATTTGCCCATGGCAACCAATCAGCTGCTACCTGTCATTTTATAGAATGTACGTAGTAAATACTTAGGTGGACCATACTATCCCTTTAAACTGGGACAGTCTTTAATTATACAGGTTATGTGACTGATTAAAACTAGGTAAAATGCTGACTTGAATTAAGCCAGCCCCAGAACTTGTGTAATTCATGAGTGTCTCAGTTTAAAGGGATAATATGGTAAGCCTATAAATACTGCCTTGATGCTGACTGGTTGCTATAGGCAACTTCTCCACTCTTTTCACTGCTCCATACATCTAACCCTTTATGTTTTCAGTGTAATCCATCACAATTATTTGATCACTTGTTTGCTCAGTGCTCATTATGAGGGGAAAATCATTGCTCATTGAACATGAGAGGAAATGCGCTAGACAATCGTAATTATCCTGGAAGGTCTGTCCGGTTCCATCATGCTCAGTGGGAGGTGGTAGGGGATGGTGTGGGGTGTACACTGGTACACACCTTTCACTATACTGTGGGGAGCTACCCAATAATTAGCTATGCCTCCACCCAAGTATGTGTAATTACTGATCCATATAGGGCCTACTATCAGCTGGAATGGTGTTCCCATCTATCAGCTGGAATGGTGCTCCCATCTATCAGCTGGAATGGTGCTCCCATCTATCAGCTGGAATGGTGCTCCCATCTATCAGCTGGAATGGTGCTCCCATCTATCAGCTGGAATGGTGTTCCCATCTATCAGCTGGAATGGTGCTCCCATCTATCAGCTGGAATGGTGCTCCCATCTATCAGCTGGAATGGTGCTCCCATCTATCAGCTGGAATGGTGCTCCCATCTATCAGCTGGAATGGTGCTCCCATCTATCAGCTGGAATGGTGTTCCCATCTATCAGCTGGAATGGTGCTCCCATCTATCAGCTGGAATGGTGCTCCCATCTATCAGCTGGAATGGTGCTCCCATCTATCAGCTGGAATGGTGCTCCCATCTATCAGCTGGAATGGTGTTCCCATCTATCAGCTGGAATGGTGCTCCCATCTATCAGCTGGAATGGTGCTCCCATCTATCAGCTGGAATGGTGCTCCCATCTATCAGCTGGAATGGTGCTCCCATCCAGGGGCGGATTGGGATGGAAAACCAGCCCGGGAAATTTCTGGAAGCAGCCCTAATGGAGGCGGGGTCTGTTGAAGGGGTGGGGTATGTTGAGAGGGGTGGGACACTCTTCATAGAGCCTGACACAGCCGTCCTTGCATCTTTTGCTGCAGTTGGGCCTCTGACATTTATGCTAATTCTACTACATAACCCTTCCATGGCGGCATTTGTCTATTCTCACTATGGGGGTAATTCCAAGTTGATCGCAGCAGGAAATTTTTTAGCAATTGGGCAAAACCATGTGCACTGCAGGGGGGGGGGGCAGATATAACATTTGCAGAGAAAGTTAGATTTGGGTGGGTTATTTTGTTTCTGTGCAGGATAAATACTGGCTGCTTTATTTTTACACTGCAATTTAGATTGCAGATTGAACACACCACACCCAAATCTAACTCTCTCTGCACATGTTAAATCTGCCCCCCCTGCACTGCACATGGTTTTGCCCAACTGCTAAAAAAAATCCTGCTGCGATCAACTTGGAATTACCCCCTATATACAGTACTTTACTGTCCTAATCAGTGGTCATTGCTTAGTCTGGCTCAAGTTCAGAACATGGGAACCCTGGTCTATTAGTTTCACTATTCACGTGGACATCTAATGGGAACAGTAACCTGTGGCAAGCAAAGTGGAGCGAGCCGCCCCGCCCGAAGTATGGCAAGCGATGCAAGCCCACGATGGTACATTTATTGTTTTGAGTGTAGTTATACTAATCCAAGGGATCCCATATTCTGAACTTGAATCCTTAGTTCTGCTAGATTCCTTATGCTCCTACACTATATTTTTGTTACATTCTGTGGTATGCGGTTAACTCGTCGAGATCCTGACTGTCACAATACCGATGCCGGGATCCCGACGGCAGGGGGCACCATACTGCCGCCGGTATACCAGTGAAGTAGATCATTCCCCTTCTATGGGTGTCCACAACACCCATAGAGGGAGAATAGAACCTGAGGTGATTGAAGCTTGCCACCGAGCCTGCAAGGGGCTTCGTTTTGCTCGACCCCCTGCCGGCATTCTACCGCTCAGGATGCCGATGTCGGGATACAGATGGTAAATCATACCGAACCGCACTGTCTCATCTGTACCTTTTATCCTCTTTCTTCTTTGTACATTCTGTCATGCCCTACACTTTACTCTTGTTCCACTTCACTTATTATATAGTCTCTCCTTTATTTTATCATAGTAATATTATTCTCATTATCTTTACTCTTCGTCCTTTACTTTCTCCAAATTTCTCTTTTTAGTTTCCTTAATTTTTTATCTGTCCACGCTCTCATACTACATACTCATACTATATTATACCGCACACAGATCCCTTTCCCTCTATATTACAAAACATGCAAGTACCTGTCCCTCTATACTACAACACACACAAGTCCCTGTCCCTCTGTGTTAGAAAACACACAAATCCTTATCCCTTTATATTACCAAACCCAAGTACATGTCCCTATATATTACAACACACGCAAGTACCTGTCCCTCTATAGTACAACAGTCCATGTCCCTCTACATTACAACTCACGCAAGTCCCTGTCCTTCTATATTACAACACACGCAAGTCCCTGTCCCGCTATATTAGAACACACAAGTCCCTGTCCCTCTATATTACAACATACACATGTCCCTATCCCTCTATATTACAACTCACAAGTGCCTGTCTCTCTATATTACAACATGCAAGTCCCTGTCCCTTTATATTACAACACGCAAGTCCCTGTCACTCTGTATTACAACACACACAAGTACTTGTCCCTCTATATTACAACACGCAAGTCCCTGTCCCTCTATATTACAACACGCAAGTGCCTGTCTCTCTATATTACAACACGCAAGTCCCTGTTCCTCTATATTGCAACACACAAGTACCTGTCCCTCTATATTACAACACGCAAGTACCTGTCTCTCTATATTACAACATGCAAATACTTGTCCCTCTATATTACAACACACAAGTCCCTGTCACTTTATATTACAACCGCAAGTAAGTCCCTGTCCCTCTATATTACAACACGTAAGTACCTGTTCCCTTTTCTTTACTCTTTACACTCTTTGAAGCCTCTTTAGTCTTTATACTTTAGTCTCATTTATTTTGTCTTCCTTTTTCTCCATAATAGCTTACTGACATATTTTCCTTCCTAATCCCTGACATAGAGCCTCTTACTTGCCTTATTCTCTCTCTCTCTCTATCACATACTTTTCTTTGCCACCTCAATTTATTTTCTTTCACTCCACTTTTATTTTCATTAGTAATCCATATACCTCTCTGTCCTCTCCCTCATCACTTCTTCTACTACATCTTACTGTACTTTACCGTGCACTGAGCTACTGAACCTCTTTCTGCCCCTGTAGTCGGTTCAGTCACTCACTTCTCTGCAGCAGAGCAGTGCCGAGTGCTAGCCACGCCCCCTACATGACGTCATGCCTAGTCCGGACCTTGCTGTATGAGGAAGTGCTGCATGGACTGCAGCATCACTGGCAGTTGCTGTGCACTGTGTGCAGGGGCCGTTTCCAAGCTCTGCCTGATCGGAGCTGAGCTCCGATCGCGGCCGGAGGCCAGGTGTAGGGGTGAGTCAGCCTGCTAAGGGGACAATGGGACCGGCCAACCAGGAACTGGCCCGGTGTCCCGGCGTCCCAATCCGCCCCTGCTCCCATCTATCAACTGGAATGGTGTTCCCATCTATCAGCTGGAATGGTGCTCCCATCTATCAGCTGGAATGGTGCTCCCATCTATCAGCTGGAATGGTGCTCCCTTCTATCAGCTGGAATGGTGCTCCCATCTATCAGCTGGAATGGTGCTCCCATCTATCAGCTGGAATGGTGCTCCCATCTATCAGCTGGAATGGTGCTCCCTTCTATCAGTTGGAATGGTGCTCCCATCTATCAGCTGGAATGGTGTTCCCATCTATCAGCTGGAATGGTGCTCCCATCTATCAGCTGGAATGGTGCTCCCTTCTATCAGTTGGAATGGTGCTCCCATCTATCAGCTGGAATGGTGCTCCCATCTATCAGCTGGAATGGTGCTCCCATCTATCAGCTGGAATGGTGCTCCCATCTATCAACTGGAATGGTGTTCCCATCTTTCAGCTGGAATGGTGCTCCCATCTATCAGCTGGAATGGTGCTCCCATCTATCAGCTGGAATGGTGCTCCCATCTATCAGCTGGAATGGTGCTCCCATCTATCAGCTGGAATGGTGCTCCCATCTATCAGCTGGAATGGTGCTCCCATCTATCAGCTGAAATGGTGCTCCCATCTATCAGCTGGAATGGTGCTCCCATCTATCAGCTGGAATGGTGCTCCCATCTATCAGCTGGAATGGTGCTCCCATCTATCAGCTGGAATGGTGCTCCCATCTATCAGCTGGAATGGTGCTCCCTTCTATCAGCTGGAATGGTGCTCCCATCTATCAGCTGGAATGGTGCTCCCTTCTATCAGCTGGAATGGTGCTCCCTTCTATCAGCTGGAATGGTGCTCCCATCTATCAGCTGGAATGGTGCTCCCATCTATCAGCTGGAATGGTGCTCCCATCTATCAGCTGGAATGGTGCTCCCATCTATCAGCTGGAATGGTGCTCCCATCTATCAGCTGGAATGGTGCTCCCATCTATCAGCTGGAATGGTGCTCCCATCTATCAGCTGGAATGGTGCTCCCATCTATCAGCTGGAATGGTGCTCCCATCTATCAGCTGGAATGGTGCTCCCTTCTATCAGCTGGAATGGTGCTCCCATCTATCAGCTGGAATGGTGCTCCCATCTATCAGCTGGAATGGTGCTCCCATCTATCAGCTGGAATGGTGCTCCCATCTATCAGCTGGAATGGTGCTCCCTTCTATCAGCTGGAATGGTGCTCCCATCTATCAGCTGGAATGGTGCTCCCATCTATCAGCTGGAATGGTGCTCCCATCTATCAGCTGGAATGGTGCTCCCATCTATCAGCTGGAATGGTGCTCCCATCTATCAGCTGGAATGGTGCTCCCATCTATCAGCTGGAATGGTGCTCCCATCTATCAGCTGGAATGGTGCTCCCATCTATCAGCTGGAATGGTGCTCCCATCTATCAGCTGGAATGGTGCTCCCATCTATCAGCTGAATCAGTGCCGGCGCTACCCGCTCAGCAGAGTCTGCAAAGCTGGCTCAGAGAGACGCTCTCCGTGCTCTGTGACTCTGCTGCTATGCACTGCTGCTCCCGGATGCGACAGCACCTGAGGTTCTAGTTTCCTCAGCAGATCTCCCCTCCCTCCCCCTCCCAGCAGAGCATGCAGGAAGGGGGCTCACTCAGTCCGCACGGGCTGTCTGCTTTTACTTTCTGTTCCTGGCTGCTGGTGATTTATGAAGTAAAGCAAAGAACATTTGCTGCTGCTGCTGGCCTCTGTCCTGTCAACCCTCCCTTATGCAATCACTGTGTTCATGGACACTAGGGGGTATATTCAATAACTGTCGGAAGCTGCTGTCTTGTCCGAAAGACAGCAGCTTCCAATAGTTTTAGGTCGGAAAGGGTTCCGACCTATTCATTACGGACCCGTTTTTTCCGACAAGTCGGGAAACCCGACTTGTCGGAATGCTGTCGGAATGCACGCTGATCGGCGGCATTGTCGGAAGCGGGGCCAAACCTGACAGGTTTTAGCCCCGTTTCCGACAATCTCCATCCGACTTTGCAAAAAGTCGGATTGAGATGAGGGAGCTGAGAGCAGTAGATGGGCGGGAGCAGCGGGGAGAGCAGGAACCTAGCGGCAGCGTCCACCCGTCTCCAGCAAGCGAGGACCCGTCTTCTCCTCTGCTGCTCTCCCGCTGCTGCCCCCACCGCCGCAGACATCTCTCTCACGGCAGCCGCTGACAGCACCCCCTCCCCCCCCCCCCCCCCCCCCCGGGTCAGCTGACAGCTCCCCCCGCCGCTGACAGCAGCGTTAGGACAAGACACCGGGAGCGGACAAATCAGACAGTTGGATTTGTCCGCTCTTTGAATAGGGGTCGTCGGGTCCATTCCGACAACTGCATGTCGTAATGGATCCAACTCTTATTGAATATACCCCTTAGGATCTCTTAAGCTGAGGTAACTCTCCTCCAGCTGCAGGTCCTGTACCTTTAGTTTGCTCACATGCTGACAGGCCTCTAGGGATAGGGACTTCCTTGAAGTGGTGACAAGGTTCAGGCCAGCCCCCTCAGTGGTGACAGGCAGCTACTCACAAGTCCTCCTCAGGTAATGACACTCTGGGAATGCACTATATCTGTTACACACCCACATCTAATGTTGACACTGTGGGGAGCTGGAGCTGATGGTGCATGCTCTGCTCTTCAAACAGGTCCCCCGAACTTCTTTTCCTGACAGGACCAATCACTCTCAAGCTATATCACTCCGCCTCTCTCTCCAACTGTCACCAGTGACTGTGAAATGTATATGTGCAGTGTGCAGCACTAAAGTCTACTGCCCCAATGCAATAAAAGTAATAGTATGCTGACCGCCGCATCCCCAATATACTACTTCCTGCAGTGCAATACTGTCCAAATGATGCTTCGTAGTCTGTTTCAACCTTGTGTTTTTACAGAAATGTCTGTAATCAAGTAATCAACAAGATTTGGGACACCTGCAGGAATTGTTTGCATCAACTTACAGCAGAGGATCCCAAATGCGGTTCTCAAGGCACCCTAACGGTCCAGGTTTTAAGGATATCCATGGCTGAGCACAGATGATTGAATCAAATTGATTGACGTCACCTGTGCCCAAGCTTGGTTATTCTTATAACCTGGACCGTTAGGGTGCCTTGAGGATCACGTTTGGGAACCTCTGACTTACAGCCTTAAATTACTACTGCAGAACGCTGTAAGTTCTAAACCAGAGCTGGCCAAACCGGTCCTCGAGATCTACCAACAGTTCACATTTTCCAGACCACCTAGCTGGTGCACAGGTGTAGTCATTACTAATTAAGATGTGCTGCATTCATTCCTAACTGGCAATTCTAATGATCTCCAGGAGGCCTGGAAAACATGAACTGTTGGTAGATCTCGAGGACCGGTTTGGCCAGCTCTGTTCTAAACCAATGAAAAAGTTTTTTTTTGTTTTTTTTGTTTGTAATCATTCGGAAATGTACATTAACATAAACTTTATTTTTTTAATTGTATTTAAGCCCTAGCTGTTTACTGATTATCTTCTCTAGACTTGAATTGTTTGAACTTCAATCAAAACTGATCAAATGGGGATGCTCTATATGTAAAATGGAAACAGCTGACTACAGACTCCATTTATAAAGCTGTGAAATGTCCTTTACCATTTGTGATTGTGAGATTAGCTGTTGATAGAAAAAGGGTTTCTCTTGCTTTCTCACCAAGTTACAGAGGGAAGAGGAACAGAATACACTTTTTTTTTTGGGGTGCACTCTTGGAAATAGACAATTTAGTTTGAATAGACAAAGATTAAAACCTACTTTTTAATTCGTATTTATTAAATACCAGTGTATCCAACATGACAAAACAGATAGTAAAACAAACAATAGATAGTAAAAACAAATATTCTGTGGTCAACGTTATATTTAGATCACGTACCTTTAAATATTTGTGATGATCACTAAAGCCAACAGAAAGATTTCTTTAATATATTGGGTCTTTCAAGTTGGTCAATGCGAAACAAGCTCACGTGGGTAAGTAATGGCTATCTAATTGACATATTCATTCAGAAAGTTCCTTTATGAAAAGCCAGATGGGTACCTGTGTATTAGTGGTAATTAAAGGTTGCTATCTGAGCTGAATCAACATGGGGATATCCCACAGCTACAGATCTCCTTTGAAATTAAGGGGGGCATTTACCAGTGGAGAAGTGGCCCCATCAACCAATCAGCAACTCTGTATAATTTTATAGTATGCAAATTATAGATGTTACTTCAGTGCTGATTGGTTCGAAAGAAGATTATTCTGCTGTCAGTGGTAGGCACAGAGTATGTAGGTTCATCAGATCTCTACTACACTTGGTATTCCTAGGTGGTCTCCCATCCAAGTATTAACCAAGCCCAACACTGCTTAGCTTTCAAGTTTGACGGTATTGGGCGTCTCAAGTGTGGTATGATAGAAGATTTTGTGTGGATTTCACCCACTCCAGGATCACTGATGAGAGTTCACCTAGCACACCCGGAAGTGACCAAGCATTAACAGCGGGCAAAACGTGACTTACGCCTCTCTTGTGACCGTCTCGTACGACCGGACTCACGTGAGTTGACGATCTGAAACGCTGCAGCGGGTAAAGTATCCGCTACCTATGGGTAAAGTATTGCTTATCACACCACTGTGGACACCCGTAATAGGTGTTTGTGGCAAGTATCAAATGCTTTCAGAGACTGAATGTCTGCTTTTTTTTTTACCCGGCTAATATCATTTTTTTTAGGTGATTGTATTTATGCCCAACCACACTCCTACATATGCATTAATCCTGTAGGTACTATTATTCTCATACAGTTTAACACTCCAAGTTGCAACATTGTAACACCTGGAACCATTCCATTGGCATATGTACTGTAACAACCTGAATCTGACACTAGCAGTGTCTCCTACAACAGTTTCCATGCTGCAGAGGAAAATCCATGGCTTTCAGCACTTAATATATATGACTCTGATGCAATTATATGGGAGTTTTCTGTACTCCCAACAATTGTGAGTTAAATAAAAGCCACCAACACCTGTGGTGCCTAGGCAACTTTCAATATGAGTATCTGAATCTTCCCTATGCTATATATCTCTTAAATTGTTGAATCCGAATACCTACATTCCCATGTGAACTTTCATCAGCAATTCAGGTACCACCATAGGAGAGAGACAGAGCTCTGCAGCATTCCAATCGAACCCTGTCTAATGCTGACAGCAGATCTACCTAATTATACTTCTATCTGGAGACTTCTCTCATGACTCCAGGCTAATTCCATTCTCCCTCTCTATCACCATATCCCAGCACTCTTTCTGCTAGGTGAACCCTTATCAGTGATCCCGGAGTGGGTGAAAACCACACAAAATCTGTTTACTATCATATCACACTGTAAACGCCCAATACCATCTGATCTTGGAAGTTAAACAGTGTTAGGCTTGGTTAGTACCTGGATGGGAGACGTCCTAGGAATACCAATTGTAGTAGAGATCTGATGAACCTACATACTCTGTGCCTGACACTGACAGCAGAATCACCACTAATCTTATTTCAAACTAAATTTCAAAATAGATCTGTTGCTGTGGGATATTGCCATGTTGATTTTGCTCAGATAGCCTCCTATAATTATGACTAATACAAAGGTAGCCGCTTGGCTTTCCATAAAGGAACATTCATTAATGAATAGGGCCATTTGATAGCCATTATTTACCCACATAAGATCCTTACACATTGACCAATTTGAAAGTCCCAATATATTAAAGAAATCTTTCTGTTGGCTTTAGTGATCACGACAAATATTTAACGGTACATGATGTAATCATAACGTTGACCACAGAATATTTGTTTTTACTATCTGTTTTGCTTGTCATGTTGGATACACTGGCATTTAATAGTTATGAATTAAAAGGTATGTTTCTCTCCTCTCTGTAACTCAGATCTATTCACTGACTTTGGGTGCACCACCAACTTGACAGCATCAAGGAGGCACCCTGTTTATTGTCAATTTTGGTTCTCTTACTATTACCTACAATTGAATTTACTGACGTGTGGAATCACACACCTTCTTTCTTTGGGATCTCACGAGTTACAGGTAATTTCACTTCCCCATACAAAAGTATGGGGAAACTACCTGTCTGCAATTCACAGACCATCAGTACCATTCTCTTTGAAAAAAATCATAATGCCATCTCAGGGTGGCGTATAAAGTTTTGTTGGATTAGATGAGCAGAGAAGAATTATTTAATCCTGCTTCCTCCCTAAATTTGTTGCTCCCCAAACCAGTGTACAGCAGCCCATCACTGCATTGTACAGTGTTACTCCTGATTAGGGGGGCGGGGATTCACACGTCACATTAGAGGCAGAGCTATGCTCTATGTTCTGGCGCAAGGGAGAAAGAAAAGAACATTGTGGGGGTCTGTGACATCAATGGCAAAACCATCGTCCATCAATGGTTAATAGTCATCAATGTTTGATGCCCAATCTAGCCTACAATCTCCGCTGCACCGGACTCCACTCTTCACATCCCCCATCTGTTCTGTCACCAGCTCCACAAGACAAAGTGTCTCTGCAGCACAGCTGGGCAAGATTTAAACTACTGCGGCCCATGGGAACAACAAGTTGTGCCTGGGCACAAGACACCTGTTACACCATAAAACCAGAGGGTAACTGGCTGAAAATGATCCATTTGATATTTTCCTGGAAAGACAGTCCACAATCATATTATATCTTGTAGCTAGGGTGGTGCTTCACTGAGGACCTATGGATCATTTCATAGGAGGGCTGTCATTTCCATTATTACCACAATTAAGTCATTTTAAATAGGGCCCTATATCAGGAGGAATATTGAGGTGAAATACATATACAACTAGACCCAACAACAGATAAGGTGACTTCTGCTTAAGCACTGAGCACTTCCATCACCTGTGGTGCTTTACCTCACCTTACTATTGTTATTGAAGATATCAAACTATTGTAATTTTCCTTTTATACCACTACCTCATACCTATTGTGAGATGACATCACTTATATATGTGACAGAGAACCTCAGCCGACTATATATCTATATATCTATATATATATATATATATATAAAAATGTGAACGCCCTCACTCACTCACTTACTGACTCATCACTAATTCTCTTACTTCCGGATATGTTAGGAAGCTGAAATATAACAAAGGTATATTTCAGGTGGAAAATAGGAAAACTACGTAATCTGAATTTTAATAAACCTCCTTCAAGGGGATGAACAGTAGGCTTGACATAATGACGTCATTACCGAAGCGTGGCTTGCGTTGCGTGAACGATAACACCAAAACGGACAATCTGATCAAAATTTGGATTGCACCTCCAGTGTGTAGAATATAATAAACTGTAAAAATGGTCCTGTCACTTTTTACCGTATCTGCTACGGGTGTTCCTCGGGTAACGCCAAGAACAATAGACTAATATTTACTTATACCCCTTTCACATCGCAAACATAACCTGGTATCGACGCAGCATATTGCTGGGTCGACATAAGTCACTGTGAAACGTGAAAGGGCCCATGGAGAATTCCTGGGTAGTCTGACCCGTTAATTCAACACGGGTAATAAGAATGGTTATTCCCGGGATGAATACTGGGTTAGTGGCAGTGTAAACTAGTTCCCGGGTCGATGCAACCCGGGGCCCGTTCACTACCTAGGGAGAGGCGGCGCGGAGATTTGCTCATCTCCCAGCACCGCCTACGCCCACAGCTCCACCCCCCCCTTCCCCCCGCCGCTATGGCAACCCGACCCGGCATATTGCCGGGTTGGGAAGCTTGCTATTAGGGTCCAATGCCGGATCCCACCCCCACCCGGGAAGAACCCGTTTCCTATTCCCGGGTGGGATCCAACATTGGAGATGCATTACATTAAGATATCTCTAATTTAATCTCTATAGATTTACCAAATTTTTTTACTCTTGTTTATATTTACAGCCGTGACCCCCATGCGAAGAATGGGTAGAACAATTTATCTATATATATCTATATATATCTATATATAGATAGATAGATAGATAGATAGATAGATAGATAGATAGATAGAGATATATATATAGCATATACGCACTGTAATGAAGCAGCACTCCCAATATGGTAATTTTTTTTTTTTTTTTTAATTCAGTAGTTTTTTATTATTTGCTTTTTTTTGATAAACATACAAAACATAACAACAATTGGAAGAAAAAAAGAAAAAGAAAAAGACAAACAAGAGCTTGTACTATGAGTTGACATACTTGATGCAGTAATCATATGAAGATATTAACATAACATCGTATATATGAGGTTGCAGACAGCTACAAAATGCACATCGAACAGCTTATTTGCATAGCATTTGTACATGTAGTGGTGCTATCTAAATTTGTCAGAGATTAATAGTGGGAAGGAGCGTGGGTATATCGGCACAATGGTGACGTTAGCCACCTATCCCATATCTTGTAGTATTTGTCCGGGGCTTTCCTTGAAATATAGACAAACTTTTCATGAGATACTACCGAATTTACTAGCGGTATCCATTTGTTAATGTCAGGACCAGTAGTTGCCATCCATGAGCGTGCTATCAGTACCTTGGCCAGAGCACATAGGTTGAGGATATATCTCCTGGAATGGGCCTCCAATATCTCCTCATCAATGACCCCAAGGATACATACGAGGGGAGTAAGTGCATCTAGGGGGATTCCTGTAGTGTTTATAATCCGTATCACCTCCCGCCAAAAGTCCCGCACCACCGGACAGGCCCACAATAGATGCCAGAAGGTACCATCAAGAGAGGCACATTTCGGGCACCTAGAGTCACTCCGCCCCCCTATATTAACAAGACGTCTGGGAGTGATGTAGACTCTGTGTAATATAAATAAGTGTATTTGTTGGAAACGAGCTGATGTGGTAGCTGCACGTGCAGCTCCCAAGGCCTCCTCCCATATTTCTAGGGAGAACGGTCCCAAATCCACCTCCCACTTAGCTTTAAGGTGTGAGAGGCTGTCAGAGTGATGGGCACCGAGCAGAGCGGAGTAAAGAGCGGACACGGACCCCGTTCCTATGTTATCAGTCAGGAGTAGGTGGGCCGGAGACTTCCGAAGGAGAGGCGGAGCAGCCCCAAACTGAGACGCGCACGAATGGCGAAGCTGAATGTATCTATAGTAATAGGACGCGGGTATATTGAACTCAGTTTGCATGTGTCCAAAGGAAATGAATGTACCGGAGGAGTATAAGTGATTGATGGATTCAACCCCCCAGCGTCCCCACACCGAACCCATATGTAAAGATGAGAAATGTGTGAGAGCCCGAGTGTGCATCAACGGGGTGTCGGGATCCCATCCCTCCCCCCCCAACATGGAATGTACCTGTCTCCAAACCATGATTGCTTGTTTGATCAGCGGCATCTTTAGGAGTGTAACATTGTCGCTAAGCAAAAGCTGGAGGGGCGATAAATTAATTTTAAGTGCTAGTAGTACATTGGCGATTAATAAGTCCCCAGACGAGTCAGATACCCAGGGAATTAGATGGAACAGCTGAGCTGCTAAGTAATAAAACCTAAGTTTCGGGAGGGCCAGACCACCCAAGTCCCGGGGCCTAGTTAAGGTATCCAATCCAATCCGAGCTCTACGATTGGACCAAACCAGTGAGGACAAGATACCATCCATGATTCCAAATAGTTTCTGGGGGAGGTAGACGGGGGAGTGTTGAAGGACATATAGCATTTTAGGCAGTACAACCATTTTAATTAGATTTATCCTACCCGTGACAGTAAGTGGGAGTTTACTCCACACCCTGACACGAGACCGTAGATAGTCTATCTGTGGTCGTATATTCAAATCTATAAATTGCGAGGAACGGTTAGAAACCCACACCCCCAGATATTTAAAAGAATCCACCCAGCGAAGCGGCAGGTCCCCGGGAGGGCAGACAGAGCAAAGGCCTCTCAACGGAAGGACACAGGACTTGTCCCAATTAATGGACAAGCCGGAGAAAGCCCCAAAAGTGACAATCATCTCCAGAATATAAGGCATAGTGGCAGAGTAATCAGGTACAAACAACAAAATATCGTCTGCATAGAGAGCAATCTTGTCCTCCCTGCCACCCAACCGGAGGCCCGCCGCCCGCGGGGAAGATCTAAAAATACCGGCCAAAGGCTCTATTGCCAGGGCAAATAAAATTGGGGACAGGGGACAGCCCTGCCTAGTTCCTCTCTGTAGGGAGAAAGTGGAGGATATGTGGCCGTTGACTGATACCCTAGCCCGGGGAGCAGAATAAAGCAACTGGACCCACTTTTTAAAAATAGGTCCGAACCCAAATCTGTCCAGCGTCCCCCACAAGAAGCCCCACTCCACAGAATCAAATGCCTTAGCTGCATCCAGGGATACTATAGCGGAGGAGCAGGACCCCTCGCGAGGGGCCTGGAGGTGAGTGTATAGTCTGCGTATATTAGGTAAAGTGGACCGGCCCGGCATGAACCCTGATTGATCCTCGTGTATTAATTGTAGAATCACCTCACTGAGCCTTGTTGCTAGTATTTTAGCTAAAATCTTAACATCAGTTGTTAACAGAGAGATCGGGCGGTAGGATTCGACCCGTGTTGGGTCCTTATCTGGCTTAAGGAGGACTATAATCAGGGCCTCTGCCATAGAGTCAGGCAGCCCACCCTGCGCAAATAGGGCATTGTACATTGCAAGAAGTTTAGGGCCATAAAAGGGTAAGTGTTTTTTATAAAGTTCCAAGGGGATTCCATCAAGACCCGGGGTCTTCCCTCCAGGAAATGAGTTAATCGCGGATTCCACCTCAGTCAGCGTCAAGGGGGAGTCCAGGAAAGTTACAGCGTCCTGGGTCAGTGTGGGTAGCGGAATATTAGCCAGATACGCCTCTATTTCCGTCTCAGAGCGGGTAAGCCTAGAGTTATACAGTCGTCTATAGTAATCTACAAAGTCACCCACAATATCAGGTGTGTGAAAATGCGTAGTATTGTCATTGGTGCAGATTGCAGGCACCGTATTAGAGGCTCTGTCCGCGCTCGCCAGCACCGCCATAAAGCTGCCAGGCCTATCCCCCGTCGCATAATATGTGTGTTGAGCATATAGTAGGCGGTATTTAGCCTTCTCGGCCAAACACTCACGCCAGTCAGCCTGCGCCAGTCAGCCACCTCTCCCTCGTAGTGTCCAAACCATCTGCCATAAACTGCAGCTCCAGCCTCCTACATCCCGCCTCAAGGTCACGCTCGGCCCGGGTATAGCCAGACTTCAAAACAGCCACTCTCTTAATCAGGGTGCCACGGACATGCGCCTTTAAGGCATCCCACAGAATTGTGTCAGATACCGAACCTTGATTCTCCCGCAAAAAGGCCTCCCACATCTCCTCCAGCTCCGCCCCGGTGCCCATCTGAGTCAGCCAAAAAGGATTGAACCTCCAAAACCGTGCCCCCCTAACATCTCCCATATCTAGACTAAGGATTACCGGGGAGTGATCTGATATGCCCCTAGTAGCGTACTGAATGTCAACTACCCGCGGTAGCAGGCCTTTAGAGGTGAGGGCCAGATCTATCCTAGAAAAGGATGAGTAGGTAGGAGAAAAACATGTATACTGTCGTGTACCAGGATGGCGAACCCTCCATGCATCGACCAATCCCAGACTGTCCACCAGTATCGCAAATTCACTCCCCCGCATCACAGGAGCATTGGAGGACCGACTAGCCCGATCTAAAGCATGGTCGAGGACATTATTAAAGTCCCCAAGGCAAATTATAGCAACATTTGGATACATAGTGATAAATTCAGCTGCCTTTCTAAGAACCTCAGGAGAATAGGGGGGTGGTATATAGACAGCCATGATGAGTACCGACATAGCATAGACTTGACATTTTAAAAAGACGTATCTGCCCCACTGGTCCAGTTGGACCCGGTCAAGGACAAACGGGACCGACCTTCGAATCAAAATGGACACTCCCCGGGAATGTGACGTATGGGTGGAGTGGTATGCCCATCCCACCCACGGTTTCTTGAGAGCTAGGATCTTTGCCCCCACTAAGTGGGTCTCCATGAGGCAAATAACATCTGGGGCATACTGTTTAACATGCCGTAGCACTAGTGAACGTTTAACCTTATCGTTCAGCCCCCGGACATTCCAGGATAGAAGTTTAAGTTGATTAGAGGCCATAAGTCAAGACATGATAAGCGATATGGTCGGTCCCACGTATCCCCGCCAGGCCCTCAACATCCAAACCCACTGTAGCAGTAGTAGTCAATGAACTCATAGTGTCTGCAACACGTACAAGAAAAGAAAAAAAGAAAACAAACATCAAAATACAATCCCCCCCCTTCTGTCCCCCCACCCTGTATACCCTCCCAAACTGAGGCATACCTTCCCCCATTAACCCGTTCCCCTTCAAGAAGGAGAAAAGAAAACTAAAACAAACTAACTTAACATTAAAGGGCAATGAATAAAGTGACCCAAAGACAAAAAGCGTAGGTCCCCCTCCCTTAACTAGGAAAGATGAGGAGATCCCACCCCGAGCCTTAACCAGAAACATCAACGAAAGCAGAAAACAATCATTGGCAGGAGCAATGCAGTATCAACCGAGTAACGTACTGCAGCATGAATATCAGTAGAAAATACCAGCCTAAGCATAACAATATTCATCATACAGGATCAGGAGCAAGCGCCCGTCTGGCCGGGGCCCATCGGTCCAACCACCGGGCAGCGTCCTGAGGTGTAGCAAAAAATTTTGATTCTCCGTCTGCCACCACCCTCAGCCTAGAGGGAAACAGCATCGAATATTGTAGGTTAAGTTCCCTGAGGCGTCGTTAAATCGGAACAAATTGTGCACGATCCTTTTGTACCTCCAGCGCAAAGTCAGGAAACACTGAAATTTTAGAACCATTCCACAACAGGGGCCCCTTGGTACGTGCCAGAGATAGGACAGCATCTCTATCCCGATAGTGAAGGAATTTCGCTATGAGTGTGCGCGGCGGCGCTCCCGGCGGCAGCGGCCTGAAAGGGATTCTGTGGGCCCTTTCCACCGTGAAGAATGGCGTAAAGGGATCAGCTCCAAAGGAATTTTTCAACCAGGATTCCACGAACTGTTCCGGGGAGCTACCCTCCTCCTTCTCCGGGAGCCCCACAAAACGGATGTTATTCCTTCTCAGTCTGCCTTCCATATCCAGCATCTTGTTTTTAATATCGGACAGCTGACCATCCATAGCGGTGACACGGGAGCTAAGCGGGGGGAGTTTATCCTCCAGCGTGGATGTTCGTGTCTCGACCTCCCCGACCCGCTCTCTGACCTTTTGTATATCGTGATGAATTATGGTCAGGTCAGCTTGTACTTGGCCTATCTTGTCGGATAGACGAGATTCACTAGCCGCCAGGGCTTCCAACACTTTCTGCAGCACGTCATCAGAGGCATCGACGGATGATGTCGATTGACTAGGGGACCCCGGTGACGGGGCGTCCCCACTCCCCTCCGATGCCGCCGCGCGCCCCCTAGGAGTATGCGAGTATTGTGCGAGTCGTGACGCAGCTGATTTATGATGATTCCGCACCATTTTGTAGATATCTTAGAGTAGTGCAGAACCAGAGATTCAGAGGATATCAAGCAGCAGCCCAGAGGTTATGTGGAGCAGATTAACAGTGAGGTGTGCACACACTGGAATCAACAGGACACAGTCTCAGCACCTCAGGCACTCATATATAGCTGAATAGTGCAGTTCCAGGGATGCATGCAGGGGAGACCCCTGATAAGGAAACCCGACCCTTATATTAACTGGGGCTCCCAGTCCTAGGCCCTCCAGCACCCAGGTCACACAGGAGATGCGAGGGGGGGATGGGAGTACCTCAGGTTGCAGATGCACTGGAAGGAGCCAGGAGAATGGTGAGCAGTCCAGCACCTTCTTCCCCCAGGAGAGGGGGGGGCCGCGGGTGGTATATATCACAGCAGCTGCTAGCAGACGTGGAGGAGAGAAAGCCACAGGTTCCCGCAGGGTCTCTCTGCTGTCCCCCGGTACGAGCGGCTCAGTATACACACGCGAGGCCGCGCCAGAGAGCCGGGGCCGGAAGTCCCGGCGCCATCTTAGGTGTGAGGAGAAATCAGGGGAGACAAACTTCGGCGCCCCGCTCCTCCGTAGTCCGCGCTCGTCCGGCCGCTCCCGATGGCTCTGCTGCTGCCCGGAGCCTTCCCCTATCAGCCAGGGTATTTTGGGCTCGGGGGGGTCCACTCAGGATATGTCTTCGGATATTCAGGAGTGGAGAGCACTCACGCCGAGCTGCTACTCCATGTCCCGCTAGGCCACGCCCCTCCCTCCCAATATGGTAATTACTTTGCGGGTGCCCTACTAGGTGCCTCTGCGGGTCCACCAAATATCGTTCTTATGGCGGCGGTAATATATTACCTGCCTTGTTTGACAATTTATTTCCGAGTGCCGCCGTAAGAAATAAATATATATATTTATTTATTTTATATATATATGGGCAGTTTAAGAGAGGAGGGGCCTTCTCTGTGGTCCCCCTCCTCTCTGCTAAGCAGTAGACTCTGCGCAGGCCTTCAGAAGGGTGTAGTATGACTGGCCGGCTGTCGAGATCCCGACCGCCGTAATGTCAGCAGCCTGGCCGAGCGCAAAAGAGCCCCTTGTGGGCTGGCTGCACTCACCACGCTGCGGGCACACTGCGCCACACTATTTATTCTCCCTCCATGGGTGTGGTGGACACCCCAAGAGGGAAAATAGTTGTCGGTATTCCAGTATCCCGACAGCCGGTATATCGAGTGCCACCCCTTCAGAAACATGGCGCCTGTTCCCAGAGACAAATGGTTACTGTATGTATATATACATTTTTTACAAACTGTAGCACCGCCCTATTGTTTGTTTCGATTGTTCTGGAAGGGGCTACATATGTGACAGTGCAGATCATAAATGACAGCGAGGACAGACACATCCCTGGCTCCCCCATCCTGGTGTTATGAATGCTAGATGGGATTGTTCCATATTAGAAGACGTGAGTCTCAGTCACACCGATTGTGACATGGACCCAGGGGGTTATGGAAAAGGTCCTCTCCACGAAGGGAAACTAGACACTAAGCATGGTAGCGTCTAGTTTCTCTTCGTGCTAAGGACCTTTCCCATAATCCCCTGGGTTCACGTCTCAATCTATTTGGAATAGTAAAGTGTGGCGAGCGAAGCGAGACACTGAGCCGAATGCGTGGCGAACGTCCAATACTCCTGCCCTCTCCTTTTGTCACGTCCAGGTTCTTAGCACGAAGAGAACATAGACGCAACCCGGGCGGTATAGAGACCGTCCACCAGTATGTCGCGGAGTGATGACGTGTGTAGTCGGCGACCTCCTTCCCGGCGTGTTTCCAGGAGGACAGGTCAGGGGCATCGCTGCGTTCCCGGCTCTCATTGCATGTGAGTGAGATCTGCTGCTGCTGATTTGAGCAATGCCATTATTTGTATTATATGCATGGAGTACACAGCTGCAGGCGGGGGCAGGGCAGCCCTGTAGATCCAGTGATTACCAGCAAGATGGCAGGGCTGATCTTCCTGGTAAAGAGGATTACTGAACAGTGGGTAATAGGATCCCTGCTTCTGATTGCCAGTGATGTGTGTAAATAAATGTAGTTCCTCAAAGTCATAACCTGTCCCATAAAACGTAATAATGCTACAGTTCTATTACCCAGCAAGCTCACAGGGTTATAAATGTTTCAGCGAGTTGTTTATTTGTAAACACGCACATTTGATTTCTGGGTGCACAGTGGAGCGCTGACGCTTTTGGAGCGACGTATCGCTTACATCACGCAGTGTGTACCCAGGACATGCGACAGACGACGGTGTAATGGTTAGCATTACTGCCTCACAGCACTGAGGTCATGGGTTCAATTCCCACCATGGCCCTAACTGTGTGGAGTTTGTATATTCTCCCTGTGCTTGCGTGGGTTTCCTCTGGGTACTCTGGATTCCTCCCACAATCTAAAAGTATACTGGTAGGTTAATTGGATCCCTAGAAATTAACCTTAGCGGGAATGTGTGTACGTGTGGTAGGGAATATAGATTGTAAGCTCCACTGGGACAGGGACTGATGTGAATGGTCAAAATACTATATGTAGAGCGCTGCGGAATATGTGTGCGCTTTATAAATATCTGGTAATAAGTAAGTTTGACGTGCTGCACATCAAACCAAGCGTCCGTCGTTAATGTAGGACGGAACATGGTCCTTCTAGCCTTCATTACATTCACCCCAGTGTGTAGGGACAATAATTTGAATCCCTGTCACACCAGTCTGTACCCAGCCTTAGCTATTTCTCTTGGGTTCCTTTGAATCTGTTTGTTTTTTAATTTTATTTTTTTCATGTTACTGATTCACTAAAATTACTGATGATAAAAAATAATTTACAAAGCAGTATACCTATAAACTTAGGGGTCGGTTCAGTTATCCTTCCTCCGCAGGTGAGGCTGTATGCCGTACTTACGGTAGCTCCATATTAGCCAATTTTTGTTTGCAGTCACATAGGACCCGGCTGCATACATAAATCTCTGAGATCGGGCCGCAGAGGGTGTGAGGTGAGCTCTCCCTGCAGCTAATTGGATTGACCCCTTAATAAGAGGGGGGCATTACAATATTAGCAGTTATCTATTGGTCGCAGGTAAAAATAAAATCAGGAACCATGCCAGTGAAAGTGTTTATTGCATAGCAGCTGTTAGGAAGATCTCACTGTTTTTAATGATCTTCAAACCCTTATTTCCACTTATATATACATAAAAAGTAATGCTTCCAAACGTGGAATCACATTTCTGTGTTTGAGATTTATAGCCCAAACAGAATTATTGAAGTAGAAAGTTTAACTAGCTATGGTTGTAGGATGGAGCCAACCCACTCTTGACGGGTGGTATTCATGTGACCGCCGGTCAGCTGACCGACAGTCACATGACCTCCTCCACCAGCCCGATGGGTCACAGTCCCGATGGTCGGCATGCCGACCAACAGGGACTATTTCCACTCGTGGGTGTCCACGACACCCATAGAGTGGGAATAGAACCCGTGGCGACCGCAGGTCGCCACCGAGCCTGCAGCGTGGCGAGCGCAGCGAGCCCGCAAGGGGCTTGCTGCACTCGCCCCTCCCCGCCGGGATCCCGGCGTCGGTAAGCTGACCGGCGGTCAGGAGACCGCCGGTCAGCCGTACTACACCCCTCTTGACATGCAATGTTCCTTTGATCAGCTGGATTGCCCATTTACACATTTCAGACAGACCTCTTCCCCCCCCTGCTAATATGTAACCTCTGTCCCATTTCATATGACTTTATTCACTTGTTGTGACGATACACGTGTGACTGGCTAGAGGATGACAACTAGATCGATTCAGCAATTTGCAACATGAACAATAGCTTGACGAACAGTCTACTTAACAATGTTCTTTTGGCAATGGATCTCTGAAACAGGAGTGGGTCTCAGTCACTGTTATTGTTACATAGCTTATAGTTGATTCATGTTTTTTATATTTTACTTTTAGTTTTCTCTCTTTAGTTTTACATTTTTAACATCTAATAACTAACTTTCTTAGGGGATCTATGTACTAAGACTTGAAGGGGTCGATTCTATTCGGCAACTAATGAATAGCGCCGGGAATTAGCTCCCGACGCTATTCAATTCAGCAACTAATTACCTGCAATTGTCGGGAATTCTTCTCTCATCCCCGGGGGATGAGAAGAGAAACCCGACAAAAGTGCTGCCTCGCGGCCGGCGCGAGGCTGATTCTGTCGGGGAATCAGCCTCGCGCCGGGGAGTTAAGTCGGAGAATGCCCGTTCTCCCGACAAAACTACCTGTTTTGTCGGCGAGAACGGGCCATCGCCGACGTAACTAGTTGCTGAATTGAATAGCGTCGGGACCTAATTCCCGGCGCTATTCATTAGTTGCCAAATAGAATCGATGTTGAAGAGAGATAAAGTGGATGGAGATAAAGTACCAGCCAATCAGCTCCTAACTGTAATTTTTTTCAAACCCAGCCTTTGGCATGGAAGTTAGGAGCCGATTGGCTGGTACTTTATCTCCATCCAAGACTTAGTAAATAGATCCCAAAGTACCAACCAATCAGTTACAGGCTGTGTTTAAAAAAAAAAAAAAAAGAGTTAGGAGCTGCTTGGTTGGTACTTTATCACTGTGCTATTTATCACTCTCCAAGGCTTGATAAATATCTGGACCTATGTTTATGATACTTTTGGTATCAGTTATATAATAATAATAATAAATTAAATGTGTGGTTATCTCTTATAATAGAGCTATCAGTAGCATAGGTATAACACCACAAAAAGTGCATGTGTGATTATCTCATGTACAGCTCTGACGCCCATGGGGTATATTCAATGCAAGTCGGAAACTGCCGTCTTGTCGGAAAGACGACAGTTTCTGACTTTTTTTTTTTTTTTAGGTCGGAAGGGGTTCCGACCTATTCAATGGGTCTGCCTTTTCTCCGACAAGTCGGGAATTCCAACCTGTCGGAAAGCATGTGGATCAGCAAAATCCGCGTGCTTTTGTTGGAAACACTGCCAAATCTGGCAGGTTTCGTCCGTGTTTCCGACAGTGTCATTCCGACTTTAAAAAATGTCGGAATGACGTTGTTGAGAGAGGCCAAATCCTGTCGGATTTGGCCGATCATTGAATACTGCTTTGTCAGATCCTTCCCGGTCAGCCATACCACACCCTTTGAATAGACCCCCATGTCTGATCAGAAGGCTTTAAAAATAGATCTCGTATCCTTCAAGGTTTCAATTAGGGGAAAAGGCATCTGGACGCTTAGGAGAAAAATGGGTATAAAACAGGCCAGGTTTTATGGATATCCATGCTTGACCATAGGTGACTTAATTAGTACCTGAGTTTTTTTGACTTAACCATCTGTTCTCAAGCATGATTATCACTAAACTCTGGAGTGTTAGTTTGCTTCAAGGACTGTGGTTGGGAAACACTGGTGTAGATGCTATTGTGTCCATTCTTGGCCCACACATGCCTACAGCACCAACACATAAAGCTGTCATTATTAAAACTATATTATATGAGTACCATTATAAATAATGCACTAATACATTTCTTTCATTGTTCTTCTACTTCTATGTACAGGAGAATGCATGAAGATTCAATGGCTTTATTATAGTGTTTGGAGACTGGGTGAATTTTCAAGTCCTCCAACAAATGATCTCCATTCAATGTGCTAAGTGGAGACAGAATGTCGTTACATCTTAAGATGATCCATAGACTCAACTTGAGCAAGACGTACCAATGGAACAAAGCCATTTGTCCTCTATTGTATCCCTTTTTTTACCATCCCATTTCACGGCTACATGGCATGCGTTATAAAAGGCCTAGTGTTGCTCCGGATAATACTCCGTTTTGGAAGAAAATGCATTTTAACTTTGAAGATGGAGTTAAGAACATTAAGAAACACTTTGGTCTGCTGCTAAAAGAGGCGTCTAATCATCTCCGAGGGCCAGGTGGAAAAACGCTGCAACAAGACATTTTGGAACAGACAAGTGTAATGTGGGAGTTTAGAAATTCTGACGATTTACAGAAGTGGGTGGTGTCCTCAGACTTGGAGATAGGTGGCAAGAGCAAGGCGTTCCTGAAACTTGGAAGCAACAGCCAGACAGCTCTGTTCTATGGAGTCCTTAATTCTGCAGTGCCGCGCGATGGAGAAACCAATTTCAGCGGATATTGTACGATGAGATCAACGCCTCCTATGGTGTGTATAATGTCACATTTTTACCAGTGATAATACTCGTTGAGTAAGAGAAATGATTCTCCAGCCAATCGGCTCCTGTCATGTGTTCAGCTCCTAACTGAGAAATGACAGTTGGGAGCTGATTGGCTGGGGCAGCATTTATCACACGCAACACATTTCATCATTCACAACAAGTTTTATCACTTGTTAATAAATGGGCCCCCGATATCTTGTAACAATGTGGAGATTATTTCTCCCTGCTTCAGGCTGTAGCCATATTAAAGAATCAGAATCAGCTTTATTGGCCAGGTATACTTGCGTATACTAGGAATTTGTCTTCTGTTTGCTATTCAACAGCCAAGTAGGTAACAGATAAGCAGGTGTGTGTGTGTGGCAAGTAAAGTCATACAGATAGGTATACCGTAGGGACACAAGTGAGTTACATGTATGTCTAGTCAGTCAGGAGTTCAGCAGGCGGACCCGCTTGGGGAAAGAAACTTTCGAGGCTTCTGGTGGACCCGGCGGGGACGGCCCTGTAATGCCTGCCTGAAGGAAGCAAGTTAAACATGCTGTGGCTGGGGTGTAACTGGTCCTTTACTATCTTCGTTGCCCGCTTTTTAGCTCCGGACAGGTACAGGTCCTGGACTAAGGGAAGGTAGGCCCCGAAGATCTTCTCTGCGGTTCTGACCACCCTTTGGAGCCTGTATCTGTCCCTCGCGCTGGCGGAGCCGTACCGTACCATTATCGAGGAGCACAGTACCGACTTCACAAACGCGGAGTATAAGTGGAGTCGGTACTGTGCTCTTCGATACTGGTAAAAGCTACATTTCTTTACACCCAGCGGTATATTTACTAAAGTGTGGGTTTACAAAAGTGGAGGTGTTGCTCATAGCAACCAATTAGATTCTAGCTATTATCTTCTATAAGGTGCTAGCTAAATTATGAGCAGGATTTGATTGGTTGCTATAGGAACATATGAACATTTTAAAGAGAGAAAAAAAAGGTATAAACTTAATGACGGCAGCACTCTTTCCCTTCCACAAGAAAAATATTTGTTCTTATTTTTTAATAGCAATATTGATACTTTATTAATACATCATATAAAATCAAGAAGAACGTTCAATACCCATATGTGATGTCAATTTCTTTAATGTCATCACATATGATGTATTATATGTCCCCCCTGTTATATAGGGGTCATGTAGAGTGAAATATAAGCATTAATAGAAATAGAGTAACGTGTAGAAAACAAAATTAAATATTGTGTAAATAAATGTGATTTAAAAGAAAATGCTTGTGCACCATCTTTCTTCTGTATATTAATTTTACCTGTGATATTTCAGATTTGTTGTTCTGCTTTTAAATACCACTCGATTGTTTGTTTTTAGCAGTGATGTCTGTTGGAGGTTACATTTGTAACAATGTTTGCCTAATGTTTACAGATTCATCCTTCAGTAGTTATAAATGTAGCTGGAATTATCCAGCATTGAGAAATTACTATCTGGAATAATAACTGGGATTACACAGCATCCAGAAATTAGGAATACATTTAACAATCCAGCATATAGAAAGCAGGAATATATCTAATATTGCAGGGGTGTCAGAAACCTCTCTATAATGCTACATGAAAGAAACAAATGTAACATTTATAACTACTGAAGGATGAATCTGTAGCAAACATTGTTACAATTGTAACCTCCAACAGACATCACTGCTGAAAACAATCTAGTGGTATTTAAAAGCAGAACAACAAATCTGAAATATCACAGGTAAAATAAATATACAGAATAAAGACTGTGCACAAGCATTTTCTTTTCTATCACATTTATTTACACAATATTTTATTTTGTTTTCTACACGTTGTTCTATTTCTATTAATTCTAATATTTCACTCTATATAATATATATATAATATAATACATATAATATATATATATAATATATATAATATAATACATCATATGTGATGACATTAAAGAAATTGACATCACATATGGGTATTGAACTTTCTTCTTGATTTTATATGATGTATTAATAAAGTATCAATATTGCTATTAAAAAATAAGAAAAAATATTTTTCTTGTTGAAGGGAAAGAGTGCTGCCGTCATTAAGTTTATTCCTTTTTTCTCTCTTTTAAAATTTTCATATGTTCAATGAATCGGCGAGCAGCACCATCTATACGTGTCTCACGATGAAACATTTTGTTTTATTAATATAAAACATCATGTAATAAATATTCCCTATAAATCATCAATTACTTAATAATCTGGTGCGGGAGTATCTCAAATTCAAAATGCTATAGGAACATGTCCACTTTTGTAAATCTTCAAATTAGTAAATGCACCCTGTACTCTAAATAACACGGGATAAAAAAGAGGAAGATTTATCAAATCTTATGGGGATGTTGCCCTTGGTAACCAATCAGATTCTACCTATCATTTATCTAGTACATACTATAAAATGGTAGATAGTATTTGATTGGTTGTCATGGGCAACACCTCCACTTAGGCTCTTTAGAAGGTTTGGTAAATATTCCCCCTAGTATTTTACACAAGTCCTGGTGTCCTGAACGTCCCCCACTGAAGTAGGACAATAATAAACCCTAAAAAATTATTGGGACTTGTTCCCTGTAAGTGGTAAATGTGTAATATAGACAATAGTCTACATTAGGTATAAATGGGATATTCGGGTAACAAGAACAGAAAGGCCAACTACACTGGAACATACTGGATAATGATTATACTGAAAACGGATACCCCAATATCTATTATTTATTTATTATCAGTTTCTTATATAGCGCAGCAAATTCCGTTGCGCTTTACAATTGAAAATAACAATGATATAACAAAACTGGGTAATAAACAGTCATAGAGGTAGGAAGGCCCTGCTCACACGCTTACAATCTATAGGGAAATAGGCATGTATACACAAGGATAGGTGCTATCTATTGCATAGATATTCTATATTTAATAGTAGTGCTTAGACTTCCTATTTATAGAGTTTAGGAGAGCTACCACTGGCAGCTAGTTATATCATGGAACAGTATGGAGAAAAAGAACAGTGTTGTCCAAGGATGGACGGGAGCTGGCATTTCATTGTGCGCACACGAAAAGGAGGGGGTGTGGTCACAGCTCACAGAGGAATCCGCGAGTCACGGGGGCCTGGCCTTGCAAACCCCCCCACCCCTTCACCTCCATCCCTATCTCTCTGTATGCCGGGAGGCTGAGCTGCTTGGCCAGCCCCGGTTTCCCTGTGTTGCCAGCCCGGCCCGTGAGCCCTTCTGGCATAGGCTGAGCTGCTTGGCCAGCCCCGGTTTCCCTGTGTTGCCAGCCCGGCCCGTGAGCCCTTCTGGCACTTGCCAGAAGTGCCAGATATGCAGTCCGACTTCAACTTTTATTAATAATACTCTAATAATAATAATATTATTTTAAAACCCTGAAAAAAAGAAAAGGAAGGGGTGTACACAGAATAGAAAGTGTCCTTTGTACACCGCTGCTTATACACATACTGTATGGACCAATTACATTTTATTTAAGCCAATGTAGAATACTTGATCACAAGCATAAAATTATATGCACACTTCATATAGTAAGTAGCAAGGATAAATAGGAGTGGCTTAATGTCATACCAATATGTAGCACTGTATAAT